>NW_024363938.1:402077-611160 GCF_014805655.1 Passer montanus | reverse complement strand
GGCCGGCGTGGCGGCGGGGGCGGCTCTGCGCCGGGCCCGGCTGTCCGGAGAGCTGCAAGCGGCAGACGGCGTCGAGTACCGCGACGGCAACTGGACGGCGGCCGCCAGCGCCTGGACCTCCGCCGCGCCCGCCGGGACCCCGCCGAGCCGGGCGCTGCCCTGGCTCTGCCCGCTGGCCGCCCTCCTCCGCCGCTGATGGATTTCGGGGGACCTGACTGTGCCCGGTGCACCCAGGACGCCGCGAGGACCGGCCGCCCCGCACGGGGCTGAGCCCCATGCCCCGGGCGAGCAGCGGCTCCCGGGGCGATGGCCACCCACCGCCGGCGGGGCAGGACCCCCGCGGAAGACCCTCCAGCACCACCCCTCCGCACCGAGCCGAACCCCGCCGGCTCGGGCACCCTCTGCACCGCGCCCCCGTCCGTGGCCTCGCCGTGTCCGGAGGCCGAGGAGGCGGCAATAAAATTGGGCGAAAGAAGGTGTGGCTGGATGCGGGGCGAGGGGCGGGACCCTGGGATGGCCAGCGCCCGGCCCCTGCCCACACAAGCTTTATTTCGGGATGGAAGCTCCACAGCAGGCCAAACCCAGGGAGGAAACAGCTCCCTGGCGAGGAAGCGGCTCCCTGGCAGCTTCCAGGTGCCAGCCGGAGGCACCAGCCCTGCCCCGGGCTCTCCGGGGCGGGCACAGCTCTCCATGCGAGCATCGCAACAGCGACACCACAGGGCATCCTGTCCCTCCGGCCTCTTGCCCAAATCCGGGGACAGCGCTGGCAGAGGGCTTTAATCACACCCCACAGCTCCCTGCCGAGGTGTCCCCAGTCCCCAGGGCTGCCGGCAGTGCCTGGCCAGTGACAGGTGTCAGTCCAGTGTCACCCTGCCCAGGCGCCCTGCTCGGAAGTCCCGCAGGAACTCGTAGGCAGCAGCTGGGTAGTTGAGCATCATCATGTTGACATTCCCTGGAGGTGGCAGTGGATACAGGAGTGTCAGCACAGCCTGGAGCTGCCCTGGGATCCCCAACACTCCCGTCCCTGCACCCCGGATCACCCACCTGTGCCCGTGAGCACCTTCACCTTCTGCGTGCGGCCCTGGCTGAGGGCCACGTGCTTGAGCAGGGCCTCGATGCGGTCGCAGGGCTGGCCCAGCCCGTAGTGCTGCACGTACCTGCCAGAGGACACGGCTCACACCCCCACAACCCCTGGGCACGGCATCTCCACCACCCTCCGCGGGTGCTTCTCCCACCTGAACTGCTGCTGCTTGTTCAGCGTGTACAGCAGGTAGTCGGCCATGATGTCCTCCCCCACCAGGTGGTCATGGATGGCTCCTGGAAAAGAGGGTCAACCCCAGCTTCCCTGAGCCCTGCTGGGCCCTGGCCAAGCCTCCTTCCAGGGCTGTGTGACCCCAGCTCTGGCTCACCACACAGTGCCAACTTCATGCCCGTCTCCACGTCCCCCAGGCGGGGGGGCAGCACGCCGGGGGTGTCCACCAGGTACATGCGGGGCTGCTCACACACCTGCCAGCACTGCCAATTAGTGCCACGCGGCTAACGAGCCACGCGCCGAGCTTGAGTCAAGCTCTTGCTGCAAAGGGGACATGAGCAACCCTCCAAGACCAGCCTGGAGGCAGGACAGTACCTGGATCCTGGAGAGCACTGCCTTGGTGATGCCTGGCTCGCCCCCCACCGCGGTGGCGCTGCCTGGGGGCACAGACACGCTCAGGGACACAGGTGACACCATGTCCGCTGCTCCCCGAGCCCTGGCACCCTGCAGGAGTACCCTTCTTGAGGTGCAGCCTCCGCAGGGAGTTGATGAGCGAGGACTTGCCCACGTTGGGCACGCCGATCACCAGGATGTTGTGCTCGCAGCTCTGCAAGCCAGGGGGACACGGGCAAGGAGCAGCTGGTCACCAACCACCCCCGTGCAGCTGGCACAGGGAAACATCCCAGTGTTTGCCCTGCCAGGCACTTCTGGCACACGTGGGAGCAGCCTTGTGCCGTGGCTGGAGAGGGGGGTCACCCTCAGCTCCTGCACTGGGGGCAGTTTTGGGGCACCACAATATAAATGAGATGTGAAGCTGCCAGGGAGTGTCCTAAGGAGGGACAGAAGGATGGGGAAGGGTCTGGAGGGTCACACGGGGGCTGGCTGAGGGAATTTGGTTTGTTCCCAAACAAACTGGAGCAGGTCAGACCTCACCAGGGGCTGCAGCTCCTCCCCAGGGCAGCCCTGAGCTCTGCTCTGTGACAGGGACAGGGCCAGGGAATGGCTGGAGCTGGGCCAGGTTGGAGATCAGGGAAAGGTGCTTCCCTCAGAGGGTGCTGGGCACTGCCCAGGGTCCCCAGGGAATGGGCACAGCCCTGAGGCTGCCAGAGCTCCAGGAGGGTTTGGACACTGCTCCAGGGATGCCCAGGGTGGGATTGTTGGGGTGCCTGTGTGGGGTCTGGATGCTCTTTGTGGGTCCCCTCCAACCCAGGACATTCTGTGACCCCTGTGCAGTGCCTCACCTCGGCCCTGTGGTAGCGTGGGCCATCGGCCACCAGCCTGGCAACCACGGGGACAACCTGCAGAGGGACAGGGCTGTCACCGAGGGCTCTCCAAGGGGCTGGGAGCTCACCGGGGAGCAGGGCTGGGCTGCTGCCCCACTACCTTCTTGACGTTGACATCGTGCTGGCAGTCAGTGAAGACGACGTGCGAGCATCCCTGCTGCCTCAGCTGCTCCAGAACCGCCTGCAGGGCACGGGAAGAGGCACCGCTGTCACCTGCGGGTGACACCGCCGCTGCCCCCGCCCGGCCCTGCCCCGGCGCTCACCGGCTGCCGCCGGGGATCAGCCAGATCCATCTTGTTCAGCACCAGGACGTGGGGGCGGATGCCCAGCGCCTCCTGCAGCGCGGGGTTACGGCCCGACAGCGGGATGTGGCTGCGCTAAGGACACTGACTGCAACAGCGTAGCGGGAGGGGGACGGAGGGGAGGTGCAGAGGGGCAAGGGCGCTCTGGAGGGACAAGGGAAGGGTTCCCCGGCAGCCGTGGAGGATATTCGAGCGTCGTGCACCTCCACCAGGCAGTCGGCGCGGCGCAGCGCCAGCCGCATCTGCCGCAGGCCTGCAGCACACACAGCGCGGCGCGCGGTGAGCGCTCGGCGGCCGCGGCGGGCAGCTCGACCCGCCGCGCTGCCGCCCCTCACCTTTCGCCATGTGCCGCGGGAACCACGAGGCCACATCGCGGCCGCCGAACTCGAAGCGCTCCCGGAACGCGGCCGGGCCCGTCCCCGCCGCCCTCAGCGCGGCCCACACCCGCATGGCTGCCCGCGTCACTTCCCGCGCGACCGGAAGCCGCCTCAGCCACAGCCATGGCGGAGCCGCCGCCGCCACCGGGGCCGCAGCGGGGCTCGGCCGCACCTCCCGGCGGCACTGGGAGTGCCGGGGCTCACGGCGTGCCCCCCGCGGGCCCCGGCACGCCCCCCGGCACTCCCCGTGCCGCCGCTTCTGAGCCTCAACCCCCTCGCCCGCCCGGCCCGGAGGCTGCCCCGCGGCCGGGCCCGACGCAGGACCCGCTGGACGACCCCCGCTACACCATCTCCAGCACCAACTGGTATTAAACGCACCGCGCAGCCCGCCCCGCCACGCCACGCCACGCAGAGGAGGCAGCCGCCGGCGCGGAGGTGTCTCAATAAAGGAGAGCGGAGGGCAAAGCACCGCGGTTTATTTCGCTGCCTCACGACTGAGGCGCGGGCACGGGCGCCTGGAAGAGCTGGTTGAGCCGCTCGGCCTCCCGCCACCCCGAGAGCAGCGCCCCGTGGGTGGTGGAGTAGAAGGTGCGGTGCGTGGCCTCGCCGGCGAAGAGGAGCTGCAGGGGCTGCGGAGAGGCGGGGGGTGAGCGCAGCGGCCGGGCCGGGCTGGGGCAGCCTCGCCCCGCGGGGCACGACCGCTGTAAAACCCAACCCGGGCACTTTCCCTTCCCCAGGCACCCGGCCCGCGCCCCCAGCAGGCGGGGAGGAGCCGCCTGTCCAGGATTTTGCGGGAATGCCCCCTCCCCGTGGAGGGTCAGCAGCGCCACCTCCCTGTCCCCACCGCCATCCGTCTGTCCGTCCCCCCCTGGGGCTGAGCCCTCACCCGGGGGTCGCGGGGGTCCTCGGGCAGGGGCTGTGCCAGCACATCGATGTCGTCCCCCGAGCTGCCGACGGCCACGTAGCTGTAGGAGCCGCGGGTGTAGGGAGCGCTGTGCCAGCGGGAGCGGAGCACGCTCCGGGGCGCGGGCAGGTCGGGGTTCCCTGCGGACGGGGCTCGGGGCTAGCACCGGGAGATGCCCGGGGCACCGGCGGGGAGGGAGGGCGGGGCGGGCACCTGTCATCGTGCGCAGCACGCGGGTCATGGCGCTCAGCACCTCGGCGTCGCTCAGCGTCTCCATGTGCTCCGACTCCTTCCCCGCGATGAAGCCGCACAGGACGTGGCCGTGCCTGGGGCGGGAAGGCGGCGCTGAGAGCTCTGCCCCTCCCCGTGCCCACCAGCACGCCCCGAATCCCCGGGCACCTACTGCTCTGGCGGCTGCAGCACCACGAATCCGATGAGCTTCTTGAACCAGTTGGCCTCCAGGTCAGCGTCGGGCTCCTCCAGCGGCGACTCGTCCTCCCACACCACTTCCAGGAGCTGCTGCTCGGGCTCCCAGAAGGGCTGCTCGAACTCCAGGAAGATCTTGTTGTTGGTGCCGAAGCCCAGGCTGCGAACGGCCCGTGCTTTCCGCTCGGGAAGGGGGGGCTGGAAGAACTCCTGGTGGCGCTCCTTGAGGAAACCTGCGGCCACGAGTTTGGGCAGGCTCTCAGCCGGGCTCCTAAATGGCGTCTGAGATGCTCTGACCTCCCCAAACCCCTTCCCAACCTCTTCCCAGTGGGAGAGGGGAGGCTGGGAAGGGGTTTAGGCAATCCCTGCCCTCCACTTGCCCGTCTCCAACCGTGCCAGCTGGTGGGAGGGCAAGGGCAGGGCAGGGGAAGGTGTTGGTGTCCTCACCCAGCGGGACAGTGACGATGACGTGGTCGGCAAGGAAGACGTCTCCGTCCTCGCACTCCACCCGCACGGGGAACACCCTGCCATCGTCCCCTTCCTCTCGGAAGGACCCTTGCCAGTGGATGGTCCTCACCGCCTTGTTGAACAGCACGGTGCCCTCGGGCAGATCCGAGAGCAGGCGCTCGGCCAAGCTGCTGTAGCCTCTGCGGGAGGAGTCACGGCTGGGGACGGGGCGGCCCCCGGCACGCTCCTCCGTGCGCCGCTCCGGAGCCCCGCGCTTACCCTGGGAAGGTGCAGTCCAGGCCGGGCAGCGACACGTACTCCCCGAAGGGCTCCAGGCCCACCAGGTCCATGCTGTGCGTCCCGCTGATGCAGCACTCCAGCTTGAGGCAGGCGGCGAGCACGGCCAGCTGCAGCCGCCGGGCATCCTCCTGGCCGCCCGCCATGGTGGGCACCGTCCGGGCGATCTCTGCCCGCACGTACTGGCCCACGCTGGGCCACGGAGGCTCCTTGGAGCCCTGGAAAGCGCGGGTGGAGGCCAGGAGGGCGTAGAAGAGGTCGCGGGCTTCGCGCACTGCCTTGGGGTTCAGCACCTTCCCCGAGCTGCCGTAGGTGACGGACGGCATCGGGGGGTGGCCCCCCGCCTCCACCTGCTGGTTCTCCTCGCGGGCGGCCTCCGGGCCCAGCAGGCCGTAGCGGGAGGCCAGGCAGAACACGGGATTCCCCGGCGAGGGGCCGTGGATCCAGTGTGCCCCCATCTCCGCCAGCCCCGACGCTGCCGGGAGGGAGAGCGGGTCACGCCGAGCCGTGCCCGCGGAGGAGCCCTGGGGGCGCAGCGGGACCCCCGCGCCCCCGGGGCGAACCCCGATCGCCGACCCCCCGCTGCCCTCCATGGTCGCCCGCGCCGGCCGGTACCGCCCTCCGCCGCCGCCGGCACCGCCCGCCGCCAACGGCACCGCCCCTGGAGCGCCCGAGCCCGGCCCGGAGGGAAGCGGGCAGGGAGCGATGGAGGGAGGCACGGATGGGTGTCCGTGGGTCCCGGTGGGTGAGGAAGCAGCTGCCTGCGCCCATGGAGGGCAGGGGAGGCCGGGGGGGAGAGGGGATCCTTCTGGAATAGGGGCAGCCCTGGGACCACCTCCCCACCCTCCTGCTCTCCCATTCTGCTCCCGCTCGTCCACCTTAGACGGGGCCGGCCAGCCTGGCAAGGTGGGGGAGCAGTGGGTGCCCATCGCCCCGCGGTGCCGCCGCACACATCCCAGCAGAGCTGCCCCAAGGGCCAGTGCCAGCGCTCCTGCCCACCCGTGATTCCCAAACCTTCAATACAATAAAACTCTCCACTCCCAAGGCTGTTTTTTGATTTGTTTGTTTGTTTTTTTGATTTTTTTTTTGCCAGCAAGAGTTCCTGCCCCCTGCTCAGGGGTGGGGTAGGGTAATGGATGTACTGGGATGCTCCCAGCTGGGACCCTTTGAGAACCCATGGTGCCACCCAGCTCTACCAGCTGGCCCTGTGTCCCTGCTGGCCCTGCCAGCTCCCCAGAAAATATTCCCATGCAAGGAAGAGCTGGGGGTGTCAAAGCACAGGCTCCTGAAACCCTCTTTGAGTATTTATTTAGGAGGGATTTTCCCCATCTCCGGGTTTGCAGCAAGCAGCAAGGTGGGATGGGCTGGGGACATCAGCCTGGCAGCAGCTTCCTGGGGGGACGGTGGCCCTGCAGCCCAGCCCAGGCCATTTGGGGACACCAGTCACAGGGATGATCATTCCCAGTGTCTCAGTGCTGAGCAGCCTTTCCCGGGGACCCCTGGTCCCTGAGCTCCTGCCCAAATAATGCAGGCAGCTGCCTGCCTTGGGACAGATGGAGACCTTCCACTTCCTGGGGACTTGTCTTGGGGAAAAGGATTCTCCAAATCCAACCTGAGCCCCCTAGGCTGCAATCTGGGGCCAGAACATCTCGCTGCATCTCCTGTGGCTGCTGCCAAGGAGGGTTTGGTCTCATGCATCCCCTGCATTCCTTTGAGTGCCACGGCTGGGGGCTGCTCTCCGCCTGTCCCCCCACAGCCAGACTCACCAGGCCCAGCTGCCTCCCGCTCCTCACAACCCACTGAGCAGCCACTCTGGGGTCATGGCAGGGTCCCCGTGTGTCCCTGGGTCAACGCCAGCGTGTTGGGGCTCTCCCAGCAGGGCTGGTGGCTCCTGCCTGCTCCGGTGCCTCGGCCGAGCCCGGTGCTGCCCTCCCAGCACGGTGCCAGCGGAGCTCCCAGGCAAGAAGGACAGACCCCAACAACCAAGGGACGCGGGGAAAGCACCATCACCACAAGCGTGTCAGGCCAGCAGGAAGGAGGGGACAGCAGGGAGTGTCCCACCCTCTCCTGGGGCTGTCTCAGCTGAGGGACAGGGGCCAGGCCACCAGCACTCCCCCGGGAGCCGCCGCTCTACCGGGACCCCTCCATCAGCCTCAGGATGCTGCTGTAGAGGCGCCCAGGGGCATCCAGGCCCCAGACAAAGTCCCAGTGGTTCCAGTCGGGGATGTGGGTGTAGGTGACGAGGTGGCTGATGCGGGGCAGCAGCTGCAGCACGTCCCTCCAGTCAGCTGCCCAGTCCTGCCCTCCCGACCACACCGCCGTGGGCACCGGCATCTCCTCCACGCGGTACAAGGGCGGTGTGTCCTGGGGGCACACGGGGGGCTCTCAGGTGCTCAAGGAAGCCATTCTGTCCCTGCACCACCCTGGACTGACCCCCAGCTTCTCCAGCTGCTAGCACTGCCAGGCAGCTCCTACCTGGTGGTACTTAGCTGCGTTCTCGCTGCCGTAGTCAAAGGCTTTGAATTCTCCGGATTTTATCACCTGGGAAGAGAGGATGGACCTGCTGTGAGAGGATGGACCTGCTGTGAGAGGATGGACCTGCTGTGAGAGGATGGACCTGCTATCAGAGGATGGGCCTGCTGTCAGAGGATGGACCTGCTGTCAGAGGATGGACTTTCTGTGAGAGGATGGACTTTCTGTGAGAGGATGGACCTGCTGTGAGAGGATGGATCTGCTGTGGGAGGATGGACCTGCTGGGAGAGGATGGATCTGCTGTGGGAGGATGGATTTGCTTCTGTGTGAGTCTCACATCTCCCGCCCCTTTGAGGCACCCATCATGAGAGGGTGCTCAGAAAGGGTTTGTGTAAGTCCCCGCCCTCCATGTGCCCATCTCCAACCTGCCATCTGGCTGGGGACAGGCAGGACAAGGAGAGATGTTGGTGTCCTCACCCGTGGGACATTGCAGGAGGAGATGGCATTCCACTTTTTTAACAGGGTGGCTTTTTGACGTCTGGCTCCATGCCTGTCCCTATCTATGGGGTGACAAACTAAGGTGCTCCACGTGACCCCTTGGCTGCCCAGGTGCCACACTCTTCCCTCTGAAATCCTGCTCACCACCAGCTGTGTGTGCAGGCTGCTGCTGCAGCTCCTTCAACAACCTGATTGCCCTTTTCCCCCTTCCATTTCCAATAATTTGGCTCTGCAAGGATGCACATAGGTGGGGTCTCCAGCCTGACCCCACTTCCAGCAGGGCCAGTGCTGAAGCTGCAGAGTCCATCTCCAGGGTGTCCAGCACCCCTTTGGACAGGGGGAGATGTTGTTGGCTCCCCATTTTCCTCCTCATCCAGTTCCCATCAGCACCACGATGTCCTCAAGTTCTGCCTTGGTGACTCCTGGGGGATCCAGCATCCATCTGTGGCCTCCCCATCGTGTCCCTTGTCCTGCCTGGCCCAACCCAGGACACAGACTGCAGTGTCCCTGGTCCCCAGAGGCACCAGGGCAGCTCATCCTGCACCCAGCACCTCTTCTAATTTCTTGCCTTTACTTTCCCAATGTTTGAGAGCCCTGAGCTCTTGTGGCTGCCCTGGCTCTCAGTGCAGGGACCACCCCAGGGGTGAAGCATCCATGTGTCAGGGATCCTACCTGGGCCCAGTGGATGATGTTTTTGACAGAGGTGCCATCTGGATAGTGGGATGTGTACACGTCCAGCCGTGTCTGCAAGGAAACAAATCCCAGCTTTAGGTACTTTCCAGCGGATGGGAGTGCAGTGGCAGCTGCCAGGTGTTTCCCAGAGCAGCCACTGCTGAATCACACTGCCTGGACCAGCCTCAGGAATATAATTTTCATTAAAAACCAATTGCTGTGAGGCAGCATGGGGAGGAGAGTGCTGGGGATGAAGGATGAGCTCTGTGAGACACCTTAGCAAGGCCTCAGTGACTGCCTGAGGTCACCTGAGGCTGCTTCAGCAGGTGGGTCACAGAAACTGCACCCCAGGGTGGTGGCAGTGACAGGCACCCCTCATTCAGAGGTGCTGGCAGGGCCCACCTGGCCACTGACATTTACCCAGCAGAGCCTGGGGGACTTTTCCTGTCCCAGGAGGAAAAGCATGTGGCAGAGGGACACGTGTTGCCCATGCAGGGTCTGCTTGCTGCAAGCACTGGGGGCGAGTGGCTGCAGCAGGCCGGGCAGGGCGGGTGGCACGGCAGCAGCCCTGTCCCCACTGGAGTGGCACACCCACCATGTTGAGGTTCTTCTCGTTGTAGCCGCCCAGCAGGAAGAAGAGGCTGGCACAGGGCCTGTGCAGCAGCGTGTGCCTGCACAGCTCCGGGAGGAAGCGCCACAGCTTCCTGATGCGCAGGGACGCGTCCGTTCTGCCCAGCAGCGCCTGCGGGGGCAAAGGGCCACACCGAGGGGGTTCCCTGCTGTCCCCTCCCGGCAGCCCAGCCCTGGGCTGTCCCACCAGCCAGGCAGTGAAGGGAATACCCAGCAGTCAAGCCTCCCCTGCCCTCCTGCCCCACAGGGATGTGGACAGCAGGAGTTGGTGCTGACTGAACACACAGCAGGGAAATCAGTGTTCTCAACTCTCTTTCCTCCCACCTCCCCCAAGCACAGGGTCTGTTTTTCATGGAATCAACATGGCAAGGATGCTCTTCTCCAGGTGTTTGGACTAGGGGCACTACAAGTGCCCCTGTTGCAGTAAGGTAGAAAAATTATAAAGAAAAGCCTTACAAAACCAAGCCTGCTCTGGCTTTATAGAGCATGACTTTTAGTAGTCATTTCTACTAAGTCAAGCTAGCCCTTTGCAAGCTCCCACATGAAAGCAATCCTGGGGTGAGCAGTTCCTTAACGTAACAATCTGTCACTGGGTAAAGAACAGCCAGCACCTGTATAAACTGTTTTTACACCATTAGATATTAAAATTAAAATTACCTCTCACAAACAACTTTTCCTGCATGTACACACCGGGGGTTTGAGTGACCAATCAATACAGGGTAACAGCTTGTTAATTACCAATGAAGTAATTGGCAAGAAAGCTGCTAACCAATTGGAGTCACACATGAGGTCTGTAAAACTGTTTAAAAAGGAGTTGTGTAACTAAAGAAGGGGCTTTTCCCACCATGAAGAAAATGGAGTCCCATGTGATTTTTTTCCTGTATAAAGACCATGTTTATCCTACAGATGGAAAGAAGACACGCACTCAACAGGGCCATCCAGGACTGTACGTGTGCCTGAATTGTGTCTGTGCTAATAAATCATCAGGAATTAACTGTTTTCTGCTGCATCAGAGAGCCCCAGGGGCTGTGTCTGGGCATGATCCCTTCCCTAGAACCAGTCAGTTTTGGGGCAGAAGGGCGTGGAGTAATCCCTTACCGGAATCATCTTGAGCTTGTTGTCCACAAGGAGCTGCATCTTCATGAATGGACTTTTGGTGTGCTTGAGTGACACTACTGGAGCCAGGGCAAAAAACATTTTGACTTTCTGAGCCAGTTCGGGCATGGATGAAAATGCAATAAACGCTGAGAAAACAGAAAAAACAACCTCAGACTTGCTCCATTTTTCCTCAGGTGCTTAATCTGAGGGCTCACTTGGACCCAGCTCTGTTTAATTGATTATCTCCGCTTGGAAATCTGAGATCTCCTGTCGCCTTCCTGCTAAATGTTGGTGCAAGAGATTCCCAAAGGAAGGCAACACCTTTATTCCCTTGGCTGATCAGGCACTTCAGTGGTTTTTAAGCCCACAAGGAGGGGAGCCCTCTGTTTTCTGCTGACAAAAACACCAAAATGGATTTTTTCGAGTCAAGGTGGTGGGTGACCCTTTGGAACTCACCAACTGAGCAGCCCTGGGAGTAGCCAACGTAGTGGAGCTGCTTCTGCCCCGTTTTCTGCAGCACAAAGTCGATGGCGGCCGGGAGGTCGAACATTGCCATCTCATGGAAGCTGCAGCACAGGAGGGGGATGTTGGTTGTGAGGCAGCAGCTTCCCCTGAGCTGCCTTGCGTGGCCCAGCTCCACATCCAGGGCTGATTTTCCAGGGGAAAATTCCTGGCATGGATCCCTCCTACCATGGCATCATCCTCCCCTGAAAGGGCTTAGTCCTCCCACGGTGGTGAGCAGTAAACAGACTGTGCAGAGCCTGGCCAACATTCCAGTGCCATAGCCAGCCTCTGTGCAGAGCCAGAGCTGGCTCCCACCAGGATCACAGCACCAGCTCTGCTCCCTGGCATGCTCTTTTCCCCAGGGGAATGGAGCACTGGCTCCTGCCCGTGTGCCTGTTGGTGGGAGGTGGTGAAAGGCACACCTGCCATGTGAGGTTTTTCTAAAAGCCTCTTTATGAGCATGGGGATTCTGCTCTGGGGATCAGCTCTGGAGAGGCAGTAGCAGCTTAAAAAAGGGGGACAAATGGCAACAAGGTCTGGGAGCAGGGGAGGTGGCAATGACACTTGTGGACAGCTCAGTGGAGGCCTCTGAGACAGGGCTGATGTCTCTGTGTGTCCCCACGCAGGTGGCAGTGCCCCGTGCTCTCGGCAGCTGCAGGGAGGTGCTGGCACCGTGTCAGCAGGCAGGTCTGCTCATGCCCCTCCATCCTCCCTGGGGAAGGCTCTGCCAGGGATTAGGTGCTCTGACACACCTGCTCAGAGGCACCCACCTCTGCCTAGAGCCTGGTGACAGGCAGAGAGCATGGCCAGGCTTTGGTAACGCGCTCCAGCCCACCTGAAATCCCAGAATTCCACCTGGTCAGCTGAAAGGTGCTGGTGTCTCCGGGACCAGCTGGTCCCCCGGCTGTTTGCCAGCCACACATCGTAGCCAGAGTCTGCTAGTATGAAGCCAAGGCTGTTGTTAGCCAGATTTTCCACCCAGTGGCTGCCTTCTCCAAATATCCCATGCTGGAGAAACACGACTGGCTTGGCCCCTGGGTGCAAAAGAAACAGCACATTTCATTGAGCCACATTCTCTCTATTCACTCACCCCGAATTAAGGCCAGTAAAGCCTCTGCCTTGCACTGCCAGAGGACGTGCAGAATGTGCATTTTGACAATGTCTTCTGGTGCTCCAGCTTTGAGTGTAAATTGGAGAAATCCCACAGATTCTGTATTTTTGCTTTAACAATGACTATTCCCCTGCCTGTCCAGGTTCATCCATTCCCCTGCTGATGTTCAGGGCTTTTTTTTGGCTGGCTCTGAGTGAAATAGAGCTGTACCTCTGTTCTTAGGCTTTTCTCTTCCATGAGGAATTCTGTTCAGGTGGATGTAGTAGCCATCACGAGTCAGCACTTCATACTCCTCACTGGGGTACCCTCTGTGGCAGATGATTTGGCTCTGGGGGAAGAAAAACCCAGGTGGGAAACATGGAACCTGCCCTCCTGGGCTGACTGGAAGGGCACTGGGATAAACCCCACAGGATCCATTGCAGGGCTCCAGAGGCTCTGCCTGAGCTTTATTTATGCTGAAAACTCCACAGACTGAGCAAATCCAGCTGTGGTCCTGCCCACAGGTTGCTTTGTTATGAGATTGGCAGGAAAGATTAAATGCAGCAATTTTATCTCATAACCCAGCTTCAGAGCCTCGCAGGGCTCACCTGGACATGGCCCTGAGTGCTTTGCTGCTGCTGAAGGAGAGGAGCCATGCACAAATTTCTACCCTCTGGGGAGACACCTGATCAAATCCAGTGTGGGATTATCCCCATCTCTAACTGCCCTGCTGGTAATTGAGCTTAATTCTGCTGGGAGGAGGAGCTTGTTAATGATGGCGTGGAGGCAGCATCATATCGCAGCAGCTCAACAACACCAGCCCTCTCCAAGCCTCTCTCTCCTCCAGCTGAACGTGCCCAAGCCTTCAGACAGGAAATTCAAAGTTCTCCTGGCTTACAACGTTCATGAGAGCCTCGGGGTTTAGAGCCTTCTTCTGCTTGGTGGCACCTTCGGAGCTCGTGGGTGCTTGTACGAGGAGCAGGATTGCAATGAGCAGCCACATCGTGTGCCTGTGTAAATAATAATAGTGACAGCAACAAATGATGATAATGACAGCAATAATAGCAACAGCAGGAATGGCAACAGCGAAACCGGTAACACGGATGCTGTTGTTGTAATTATTGTTGATTGTTATTGTTACTGGAATTGATGTGAATGTTCCTACTTGGTTGGGATGTGTTAAGTTCCTCACATATCTGAAGATCACCTATCATTTTCTGGGCTGGGAAAGTGGAGGGATTCCCAGTTTCAATTTTCTTTGCAGTCCACATGATAATTTTTATATTGTACAGACAGGATCTGGTAGTAGGCAGGAGCCTTTTTAATGTTTTTAATGGCAAGAAGAAGAGAACCAGCTGTGCAAAACAAGAACTAAAGCAATACTGGGACAATCCCAGACTGGGCCAGTTGTCTCAGAGAGGAAATTAACCTAAAGGGGGAGTTTATGCTATGGAAAGAACATGTTTAGTAGGGCTGGGCTATGACTATGTCTATACTTTTCGTGTTTCTCTATTGATTAGCTTTTCTACTCAAAACCCACTGTAAACAGAAGGATCCTATGAGCTGAAACTGGTACAGCCTCACAGGAAGGCTATTGGTTAAATAAGTGTAGCCTGAAAAAGAAACAGAAACCTTTCTGATCACCTCAAATTCTCCTGGGCTGAGCAGAGGCCTATTTTTAATGCACACACTTAACATTACATATGATTTCTAATGTTTTGCCAGGCTCTCAAAAGTTAGAGCCTAACTTCAGCCCAGCAGCATGAACTGTGAATTACTCCCTGCCTCCCTCCTTCTGCTCCCACACCACGAGACTTTCCTACCCTCTGAAACACTCCCAGCAAACCTACCTGTGGTGTCACCACGGTGCCAGTTAAGACCAAAAATAAAAAAAAGATCGAGCGATGCTTTTCCCCCCTGTTGGGGCAGCTCCAAAAGGACACAAATCTGAAGGACACGGAGGGAAACACGTTACCAGGCAGAGCCCAGTGGCACGTCTGAGCAGGCTGGTGGTGGCAGGGCCAGTGGCTCTGTCATCACCAGAGTTAAAAGGACCACGCTGTGTCAGAGCCCAGCCACGCTGGCACTTGCTGTTCACGTGTGCTCCAATTAACAGGTGGGTGCTGATGGCTCCTGTGGCACCTCCCTTCATGGGAGGCTCCACGTGGCTTTCGTGCTTGCCGAGGATTGCGGTTTTGCAGAGGCAGCCGGGTTGGTGTGCTGAGGAATTCCAGCTATGGAGCTGCACCTTAAGCTCTTGATAGCCAGGGTGGAAAAGAAAAAAGCCAACAAGCCAGGGTAAAAAAAAAAAAAAAAAAAGGCAAAACAAAACAAAAAACTAACAGCTTTTCTTTGTAAAGGGTCATTTCCTAACTCTCAGGGTAATTTCCTATCTCCTAGGGTCATTTAGAAGAGTTCCTGGGGTAACAAAAAAGCTTGGTCTGAAGTGATGTCTTGAGAAGCTGACCTAGAACAGAGGCTGGACAGAGTTAAAGAATAAAGCAGGGATTTATTAAAAGGCCTCCATGGATCCACCTTGGGCAGCACAAGAGCCCAGCCAGGGCTGCACCCAGGATGAACCAAAATGGTCACAAAATGGACACCAGGTCACAGGATCTATCACTTTGATCAGTTCTGCTCCATTTGCATATTGGAGTTAATTGTCTAATTATACCTTCAGGTTATGAAGTCCCATCCTTCTTGTTTTTCTCTCTTCAATTCACCGTTGTTTGTGCTCTTGGGCCTGAAATTTGGATCATTTGTCCTTGGTCCCCAGCTGGAGCAGGAATTGTTTTGTCACCTACTCTGTGCAGGGAGCTCACCATGCCTTAATGTGAAGCTCAGAACTACACACCAAAGCAGAACAGAATCTGAAAAATATAAAAGTTAAAACTTAAGGCATCATTCTTAAGGCATCACTCCCACCTTTCCAAAGCCTCAGCAGCATGCTGAGCTCCCCAAGGACACCCCAAGGACAGGCCAGGCCTCACTGCCTGGATGGGAGACACTTGGGCATCCCATTCCTCATGAGAAGTGACAGTAAGGTCCAAGAGTGTTGTGTTATCAAGGGGCAATTCACAAAAGCTCTGCAGGGCTCTCTGGGAAAGCACCAGGCTGGAGGTGTCACCAGCAGCCAGAGGTGTGGGGCAGAGCTGGTGCAACACCCCTGCTCGGCCAAAGCCACAGGAATTGCCAGTGCCAAGGTGTTTGCACCCCACCTGCAGCCCGTGACTGCCAGCCCACACCTTTCCCTGCCCTGGTAGCCACCTGGGAGCCCGAGCCTGTGGCTGGCTCTGCTGGTGTGTGCCTTCCCTGGCTGTGGGTCAGGCTGCCTCCCGAGGCAGGGAATGTGGGTTGTGAAACACAAACCACCTTGCTCCATCGCTGCGCTGAAGTTTCCTCTGGCTGCCACAGCTGCTGGCACAAAGGGGCTCTGCGGGTGCCTTCCTCCTTATGGCAGGCCTGGCCACAACCTTCACTCCTTCCTTACCTCCCCTCTGCCTGATCTGGGCTCCTGGAAATGTCTTCCCTTGCCTGTGAGCACTAAAATCCCACTGCAAAGAGTCAGAGAGTCGTGGGATGTAGGTTGGAAGGACCTTAAAGCTCAGCTCATTCCACCTCTGCCATGGCAGGGACACCTTCCACTGTCCCAGGCTGCTCCAAGCCCTGTCCAGCCTGGCCTTGGGCACTGCCAGGGATCCAGGGGCAGCCACAGCTGCTCTGGGCACCCTGTGCCAGGGCCTGCCCACCCTGCCAGGGAACAATTCCTTCCCAAAATCCCATCCATCCCTGCCCTCTGGCAGTTTGAACCCATTCCCTGTGTCGTGTCACTCCAGGGACAGATCTGCATCTTTCCCGATGCAGGGTCCCTCTCCAGCTCTCCTGTGTCCATTCAGGCCCTGGAAGGAGCTGTGAGGTCTCCACACACCCTTCCCTTCTCCAGGCTGAGCATTCCCAGCTCTCCCAGCCTGGCTCCACAGGGAAGATGCTCCAGACCCCTCAGCAGCTCCATGGACCTGCTCCAGCAGTTCCATCCCTCCTTATGTTGGGAGCACCAGGACTGGGCACAGGTGGGGTCTCACCTGAGTGGGGCAGAGGGGCAGAATCCCCCCTCCCCTGCTGCCCACGCTGCTGCCTTCTAACTTCACTCCTTGTTCTCTAGTGGAGGTACTAAGTAGTAGTGATAGTAGTGATAAATTAATAGTAGTAGAGGTTGGAAAGGCAGCAGAGACTTCTCTGACATCCTCAGGCTGTGGAATGAGGCCATGGGAGCACTGTGTCAGTGCTGAGGTGAGTGATTCAGCGCCTGGGGTTATTCCACCTGTGGTGGAAGGACAGAAGGTTCTAAAAAAAAAAAAAGCTGCTGTATTTTTACTGAGGAACTCTTGTGTGGCTTAGTCAAAGGGAGGAATGAAGACCTTTGAGGACTTGAAGGAGGTTGTGTTTAGATGGGATATTGCAAGGAATTGTTCCCTGGCAGGGTGGGCAGGCCCTGGCACAGGGGGCCCAGAGCAGCTGTGGCTGCCCCTGGATCCCTGGCAGTGCCCAAGGCCAGGCTGGACAGGGCTTGGAGCAGCCTGGGACAGTGGAAGGTGTCCCTGCCTTGGCAGGGGGTGGAATGAGGTGATGTCTGAGGCCTCTTCCAACCCAAACCACTCTGGGATCCCACATTCCCAGAGGGATGTGTGTCCAGCTGGGCTGGTCAAGGTGTGACATGGAAGGCCAAGGTTTCCAGCCAACGAGTCATCCTGGGCTCTGCCTGACCCCCAAACCCCGGATTTTTCTTGGCCTCTGGGGCCCTTTAAGGATCAAAAGTTACATCTTCTGGTGTGGTGTGTTGCTTGTTAGCTTCACACTTCACAGACATTAGGCAGCATTGCTGCTGGATGCCTTTCATGTTCTCATTTGAGACATCACAGGACTGCAACCCCACCTGCTGCTGGCACAACAGGAAGGGATACAGCCCGTGGGATCAGCTGTGTCCCCACTGCTGTCCCTCAGGTGCAGGTCTGCTGCTGCTGAGTCACCTCCTCTGAGGCACGCCGTGGTGCAAGCAGCACGTTCCTCAGCTCTGGCTTGGGGTTAATCCTGTCCTGGGCTGTCCATGCCCACCTTCCCTGCAGCTGCTGCTGCTGCTTTCCACCAGGCTGTGAGCCCAGGGTGGTGCCTCCTGCCAAGCACGAGGGTAAAGCAGTCACAAATCACCTGCTCCTGGCATCCAGAGCTGGGAAAGGGAGTAGCACCCTGATATTGGCAAGAAGAGAATGCCAGCTCTTGTGCAATTCCTGCCAGATAAACACAACTCCCTTGCAGTAACCTTGGAGAACGTGGCTCAGGTTAAAGAACCTGATGAGGGAAGCAGTCCTTATCTGCTTGTGCTTCTCCTAGTTTAAAGTCCCTTTGGCTAGGCTGGGATATCTCCTTTTTACACATTCAGTAGGGGTTTTGCCCGTGCTGGAGTTGCACAGTGGAGCTTGAGGAAACAGCTGATCTTTTCACAACACCTTGTTAGGGTTGTTCATGCAATCATTCCATTCTCTATAATGAAATGGAATAAACAAAAGCATAAAGGTGGGTTGGGAAATAATGGAGATGTGGTCACTGGTGTTTCTTCTCTGGCAATTCCTCCCCTGTTCCTGTGTTCAGAAGAGCCCAGAACAACCCTGAACGTTTTGTACTTCTTCCCTGATCTCCTTCATTGTACAACTGGCTTTAAAGTGTATTCTACAGCTGAAAGAGTTTGGTTTGTGGCTGAACAGACCTGGGACAACCTGAGCAAAATGTCTCAGTAAACAAATACCTGCAGTTTTCAAACTTGGTGCCATAGTGCTCTTGAGATTATTTTCCAGCATAGTGGAGAAAAAAGCTGATCTGGCTCAGCTTTGCCAAAGCCCTGATCAGGGCCATGAAGGAGCAGGAACATGTCCCACAGGACACAGGGTCAGGGGTGATCACAGGACCACAGAATGAACTTGGTTGGAAAAGACCTTGGAGATCATCAAATCCACCCTAGGACCTGACACCCCCTCCTCAACTAAACCATGGCATCGAGTGCCACATCCAGTCCTCTTTTAAAGATGTCCAGGGATGGTGACTCCCTCCAGCACCTCCTTGGGCAGACCATTCCAGTGCCCAATCATTCTTTCAGTGAAGGATTTGCTCCTGATGTCTAAGTTAAACTTCCCCTGGCACAGCTTAGGGCTGTGTCCTCTTGTTCTGTCAGTGGTTGCCTGGGGGAAGAACCATCATGATCAACACTGGTTTGTGAAGTTTTAGAGAAAATAACATCTGATCTTGATTTCAGCTAACTGTAACTTTCCATGGCCTTATAGTCCCACCTGCTTGAAGTCCCATCACATGAAAATGCAAGTCTCAGAACCAGAGTCTCTCTCTCTCAGAGCTTCGTCCAACAAACTCAAAAGCAAATTTGAAAATTACATTGGAAATAACATGGAAATTGCTGTGAGTTCCTGAAATAAGAAAGCACAGTGTTTTCAACCAAATGAAACCCTGAATCTACTCAGAAATCAATGTCAGGCTGTAAAGGATCAAAAAGATGTGAAAAGGCAGCGCACCATCTGTCATAACTCCACGAAAACCTTGTCCTAGATTAACTCTGGGACAAATCAGTTTCTAAATAACCCCACAAGCCAGCACGTTGCTTAAAGCAGCCACCAGAGCAACCCTTGGATGACTTGCAGAAGCAGCGCTTCTCTTCAAGCCTGTGCCTGTGGGAAGGAGGCAGTGCCAGGGGTGTTCAGCAGCTCTGAGTGTGGGCACAGCCTGGGGCTGGCCCCGTGGCCCCTCCACGGCTCCTGTGTGCTGCTGAGGAGGGTGGCTCAGCCAGCAGGGTGACACTGCCGTGCCCTGAGCGGGATGTGACACAGCTCTGAGCCCTCATGTGACACCCTCTGCGTGAGCACACCTGCAACAAAATGGAATCAGAGGCCGTGACCAACATCCTCCCCACGTGTGGCTGAGGCTGGTTTGCCCACACAGGGAGGGGGAAAGGGTGGTGAAGGCTTTGTGCTGCCTGAGGGTGAGGGGTTGCATGGGTCACCATGGGCTGAGGTAGGTGGGACATTGATCTGCTGGAGAGGCACCAGGATGAGCAGAGGGATGGAGCAGCTCTGCTGGAGGAAAGGCTGGGACAGCTGGGGGTGCTCACCTGGAGAGGAGAAGCTTTGGGGTGACCAAATTGTGGCCTTGCAGGGCCTGAAGGAGATATAAGAGTCATGAAGAGAGACTGTTTAAAAGGGATGGAGGGACAGGACACAGGGAATGGCTTCCCAATGCCAGAGGGCAGGGATGGATGGGATAGTGGAAGTAATTGTTCCCTGGCAGGGTGGGCAGGGCCTGGCACAGGGTGCCCAGAGCAGCTGTGGCTGCCCCTGGATCCCTGGCAGTGCCCAAGGCCAGGCTGGACAGGGCTTGGAGCAGCCTGGGACAGTGGAAGGTGTCCTTGGGGTGTGATGAGATGGGCTTTGAGGTCCCTTCCCACTCAAACCATCCATGATTCCATGATTCTGTGATAGCCTGTGCAATCACCACAAACCTGTCTGGTGGTGTTTGTCTTGCCTGACAGACCCAGGCCTCCAATCCTGCCATGGCCATCCCAGGAAATGGAATTTCACAATATTTATTCTGCAGGCATAAGTCAATTTGCTTCCAAAACACACCTCTTAATTTATTATTGATCCTTTGACAGCAGAGGGGAAGCAAGTACCAGAACCTGATTGAGCCAGAACTTCACCAAAGTGCTCTGTCAGGGGAGAATGAAGATAATGCATTGCAAACACTGAACCAGATAATTGCAGGAGTGGCAGAAACTTCATAACCTGAACAGAAAGACACTAAACCCTTTTAATGAGTGTTTAGTACACTTTAAATGAGTTTTCAGAAGTTAAAAGTTAGTGCTTTAAAACTGAATTTGAATAAATGGTAGGTGTGGTTTGGTGGTGAGCATCGTTGGCTTTCATGACCTTGGGGGTCTCTTAAGGATTCTGTAATTCTGATTTCCTGCCAGTTTTTCAGAAGTTTGCAGGGGGAACATCTGGCCAGCATCTCTGTGTGTTTATTTTCCGAGGTGGAGAAGTCATCCTGCATTTTCATTGACATCCATGGCATGAGCACAGTGCAGTCCTGTCAGGCGCTGCTCCAGGGCACGGCCCTGCCGTGAGCACAGAGGAAAAGATGTCATTACAAATATCCTAAGTGAGGCAGCTAATCACTGGCAATCCAGGCAGATCCTATCTGACCTATAGCCTCATTCCTGCGCCCTGGGATTGCCTCACCCTGCCCTGTTTCTGTTGTGGTCAGTGAGGGTAGAAAGTGAAACACTTTACAGGTGGTAATTCGAGCAGAGCCAGCCCTGTGCCACCATCTCCAGACACCTGGATGAAACTCAGCTGCTAAAACCCCACAGCCTGGCTCTGGAGAGCAGCTGTGCTGGGCTCCATACCCTCCTCACCACCCACCCCTTCCCTGCAGGGAGATGCTGGTGGCACCCTGGGCATCTGCCAGCACAACCAGCCACTGGAAATGATCCCTGAGCACAAGGAGCATTGGGCAAGCAGCTCTCCCTCACCTGCACCTGCTAAAAGGTCTGTGCTGAAAACACCCACAGAACCCTGGAATGGTTTGGGTGGGAAGGGACCTCAAAGCCCATCTCATGCCACCCCCTTCCACTGTCCCAGGTGGCTCCCAGCCCCATCCAACCTGGCCTTGGGCACTGCCAGGGATCCAGGAGCAGCCACAGCTGCTCTGGGCACCCTGTGCCAGGGCCTGCCCCCCCTGCCAGGGGACAATTTCTCCAGAGTTTTAACCTCTAGTTAACAGTACAACCACACAGAACCCAGTAGACTCTATCTAATTTATTATTATTAATTATTATTATCATCATCATCATCCTCATCATTACGTATTTGTGGAAAGAGAACCTTATCCTTTTCCTTGCTTGCTCCCAGGCATATTTTAAGAAGGTAGTTACACAAACTGGCAAATTTACCATTCCTCCTCTGATCAAGGTATTATTAACAATTTAATGCAGAAGCTGAAAACAGATTTAGGCTCATTACTGCTTTCCACCACACTCTTCTTCTGTCTCTCTGAGAGGCAGCAAAAGATGGTTTTTGCAGCTGGGTTTGTGCCTCAGAATAGCTTAAAGTGGTGCAAAATGGTGTTTCCTGCTAGAGCTTATTGAAACTCCTTTGTGCATAAGTAAGATTATCCAAATCAGCGTGGATCTCAGAAAGATGTCCCCTTTGTTAGTAACGTGGGAGGTTCTCATGGATACAAACCTATGGGCACTCTTCACTGTCACCAGGCAGGACGTTTACAGCTCCTGCCAGCTGTGGAGGAAGGCACTGAGTGCCAGGATGTTGAGATCCTTGGTGTGGAGGTGATGCCAGAAGGTGAATCGAGCAGGATCCATCCACCACGTGGCTTCATCCCAGCAGACCTGCTCCTGTGGGACACCAGCATCCTGGAGGGCACGGAGCTTCTGGCCAGATGTTTGCAGCTGGGAACCCAAGCTCAAGGAGCCCAGAGTCCACAGTGGCCACCAGGAGCCAAGTTCCACTGAACTGGGTGTGAGGGAGGCACGTGGGAGACTCAGGGTGTGAGGGCTGTGCTCAACTTCTGCAGGGACCTCACCCTAGAGAACCTCAATCCAGAGTGCTTCCCCAGTCATTGGATTGCCTGGTTTTCCTCCCTGGCCAGAGCAATATCAATCCAGACCAAGTGTAGCAGTTTATTGAGCTTTTCCCCCCAGTTTTTCTTCTTCTTTTTTTTTTTTTTTAATCATTTCCCCCGCCAAGATGAAAGAAGCCCCAGAAGTCATTGAGAATCCAACAATCACTGCCACTGCTCCAGCTCTAGGTGCCCTTCTCCATCAGGTCAAGCATTTCTTTGTAGACCTGCTCGTAGACCTGCTGGCCCCAGAGGAAGTCGAAGTGCACAAATTCGGGGATGTACTTTTTGTAGGCCACGTTGGAGATACGGGGCAGGGTGATGTTCACATCCTCAGGGGCTGAAATCCAGTCCTTGCCCCCATACCAGGCAGCCAGAGGGGTCTTCATGTTCTCCAGCTCATAGAAGGGAGGAGTGGTCTGGAAGACAGGAGGGAGGTAAAGGGCAAGCCAAAAATTCAAAGTCTATCTGGTGGCTGCTTGGAATTTCTTCCTTATCCCAAGGGATAGAAGAGGAGCTATCACCAGGGAGCCTCACTGTGCCTTGGGCTCTTCTTCTTTTCACCAGAAGGTCAAAAACTCATCTGAGTGACTGAGTCACTTATTTTTATTAGAAAGTTACCAACCTGCTTCCTCATACAAAGCAAATTCCACAACTACCATGTAATTAATGGAATCATAGCATGGTTTGGATTGGAATGGACCTCAAACATCACCTTGTCCTGGCGTGGGCAGGGGCACCTTCCACTAGCCCAGGCTGCTCCATTCTCCAAATGCAGTCTCAGCCACTGCCATATTTTCATTGCAATATTTATTTTTCTCCTCTGAGCATGGCTCTCTCTTACCTGGTTGTAATGAAGCATGTTGTCACTGCCGTAATCATAATGCTTGAATTCCCCTGTCTGATAGAGCTGGAAAAGGAGAGTTATGTTTATTATCCACGCATTGGAGGGGGCTCTAACAAAGATAAAACAGGTGACAGGGGACTGCACTGTTCCCTCCTGCCACCAAGGCTCAGGGAACCCCTTTTTACACCTGGTGCTGGATTTTGGGAGGAGGGCCCAGCCCCAGGAAGATCTCAGTGAGGAAACCCACAGGGAAGAACCTGGTGTACAGCCAAGAGCCTCAAAGGAGACACGAATCATACCTTTGGGCAAGTTTTTTGTGTGTTGTGGTCAGTGCCAGCAGCAGAAGGACATGAGTAGAACATTTTCAGTTTGTATCATTAGTGGTCTTACTGACCCTCAGCCTTTTGGCATCTGACCCTCAGATGACTCTGGCATCTCCTGTCCTGGTTTATCACCAGCCTTTGTTCCACCTCCACCTCCTACAAGCCCCAAGGACCTCTTTTGTTGGAATAAATATCTTAATCTGCAGCGGTGTTTCAGGGCAGATTTCCTCCCTCTCCCTTACACGGCCCTGCAGGGGGAGCAGTGGGGGATTGCGCCCAGCCCCTGAGCAGAGGGAGGAGAACACGAGGTGGTGTTACCTGGCGCCAGTGCAACATGTTTTTTAGGGATGTGGAGTCAGGGTAGCGGGCCAGGTAGACATCCATGCGGCTCTGCAAGAAACCATCAGAGAGGTTTATCCTCTGCCCCCCAAAAAATCCACGTCAGAAATAAACCAAACCTGTTCAGTAACCACACCAGCCTCACCCGCACAGAGCTGCAGAGCCCCCTGCAGCAAGCTGGGCAATTCCCATGGCAGGAGCCTGCCTGGTTCCCAAGGCAAAGTAAGGCTCCATACCCCGTGCTCAGGATCCTTTTGCAAAGACAAAGCTCAGCTCGTGTAGCTCTCTGTGTTGTTCCTAATACATTTCCTTCTTGGAATAATAAGGAATACACCTATGCTTTACTTGAGATACTCCCACCCTGGTGCCTCCAGCCTGAATTTTTCTACCAGCCAAAGATGTGGAAGGCCATGTGAAGGAAGCAGATGGAGAGCTTGGGCTCGGACAGTGAGGAAGTGCATCTCTTGAGAGGGAAATGGATCTTTTGAGAGGGAAGTGGATCTCTTGAGAGGGAAATGGATCTCCTGAGAGGGAAGTGGATCTCCTGCGAGGGAAGCTGCAGTGTACATACCACGTTCAAGCTGTTGGTAAACCCGCCGGGCAGGTAAAAGACCAAAGAGCACACGGTTTTCAGCATGGGGTAGATGCACATTCTGGAAATCACTTGCTTCAGGACCTCACCCTTATCAAAGACCACTGTCTGTCCTAAAATGATCTGTGGAAGTCAGAGGGGTGTATCAGTGGGGTGTATCACGCTCTTTTTTGCCTCAAGGTGCTCCCCACCTCTTTGCTCACCCCTGAAAGTTGCTGACAACTTTGCTGTCCTTCATCATTTTGGCTTTTCAGAAAAGGCCACGGCCCTGGAAGAGCCCTGACCTTCCTAGGAGAAGTTTCTCCCGGGAGAAGGGACCCCAAACCAATTCCTGTTAATAGTTCTGTGATTAAGGCTGGGCAGGAAGATGATTTTCCTGCCCTCCAGGCTCACAGCACACACACAGACTCCCAGAGCGGGGAGGTGGAGGTGATGTACAAGCCCCGCGTGTCTCAGGTGACCTTCCCAGCCCCTCCTCCCCCTCACACTTCTCCTGTGGTGAGGACACACCTTAATCAGCACCTCGGGGAGGTCGAACACCCTCACCAAGGGGGACTTCATGTTTGAGTTCACCGTGATGGGAGCCAAGGCGAAGAACATCTTGATTTTGCGATCCAGTTCGGGAATGGATGAGAAGGCAATGAAACCTGCGTGAGGGAGAAGGAAGCAGACCCTGCCCTGTTGTTCCTGTTGTTTCTGAGGCAGCTGTTGACTTCCAGGTGTGTGTGCCCACCAGAAGGGCCCTCAGAGGTGGCTCTAGCAGGTCGGGCTCTGGCAGCATAAGATAAGCATGAGATAAACTCGGTTTGGGGCTGCCAGAGCTCAAAACTCTTCTGCTAAAGCAATTACCTGCTCTTTTCCCTTTTGTGGTTTGGGAATGCCTGGACATTTCCCTCCCTGACCAAGGTTTTAGGAACACTCCCAGACTGGGGGTGCACAGCTGATGTGACTCTGCCAGGCCTGCTCTCCTCCTCAGTACCTATGGTGGTGCCTTGGGAATAAGCCACGTAGTACAACTGCTCCTGCCCCGTTTTCTCCAGGATGTAGTTGATGGACACTGGAAGGTCATACATGGCCATCTCATGGAAGCTGCAGGGGAGACAGGCACATGACAAAATCACCCTTGCTGACCTTGCCACGGCTGCTTGGGTGTGGGCAAGAGCTTTGGCAGCAACAAGCAACCCAGTTTCTGCCCACTGGCAGAGGGTGTGACTGCCAGGAGCACCCCTCCTCCAGCCTGCAGACGCTGCTGGGGGTACCAGGGACCTGCCCACCCTCCAGTTTCATGGAAAATACCTGTAAGCTGAGTATTCCTGCTGGTGGAACTCAAACTCCTGGTGTTTCCGTGACCAGCTGTTCCCGCGGCTGTTCCCGATCCAGACGTCATAGCCAGCGTCGGCGAGGATGAAGCCCAGGCTGGTGTTGGGCAAGTTGGTGACCCAGTTGCTTCCCTCCAACACCAGGCCGTGCTGCAGGAGGACCACGGCCTTTGGAGCTGGAGGAAGAAGAGGAGGAATCATTTTCTGTGACCACGAGCAAAATCGATCCCTCACATCCAGGTATTGCTTTGGCAGCACCTCCTGGGAGGTGACACCAGGGCAAATGGAACTCAAACTCCTGGTGTTTCCGTGACCAGCTGTTCCCGCGGCTGTTCCCGATCCAGACGTCATAGCCAGCGTCGGCGAGGATGAAGCCCAGGCTGGTGTTGGGCAAGTTGGTGACCCAGTTGCTTCCCTCCAACACCAGGCCGTGCTGCAGGAGGACCACGGCCTTTGGAGCTGGAGGAAGAAGAGGAGGAATCATTTTCTGTGACCACGAGCAAAATCGATCCCTCACATCCAGGTATTGCTTTGGCAGCACCCCCCGGGAGGTGACACCAGGGCAGGGACACTGTCCCCTGTCCTCAGCCTCTCTGGGGAGGTGTTTTTGAAGAAGGCCAGGGCAGAGACTGGAAATATGAGGGTTTTTTACATTTATTTGCCATGTACATGACAAGAACTGGGCATCACCCCAGCACTGCTTTGAAGCAGGGGGCTCAGTGCAGAACAGGAAGATCCCCAGATGGTGAGAGGGCACTGAACTGGACACAGGAAGGATGCAAAATAGTGAGATGGCATTGGATTGGCCACCTGGTTTGGTTTCCTTTCCTGACTGATGGCTTTTTCCTGCTCCACTCTGGTTTTGAGCTGAGGTAAAACCTGGGGCAAGATTTCTCTGCCCCATTCATCCTCCTTCCTCTCAAATCCTCTCAGAACAAGGTCAGCATGGTGGGCACCTGCATTTCTTCTGCTCCTGAGGCTGTTTGCCTGGATTTTCCTACAGGAACAGCTGCCTCCTGGAGGACCCAGCCCAAGGTGAGGTAGCCTTGGCCGTGGCTGCTCCAGCCCAGCAAAGCCCTCAGGGTGCCAGGGCCAGGCAGAGCTCCCTGTGCCACTTACCAGGGCAGAACATGTTGGATGCCTGCGCCCCTGCCTTGTGGGAGAGGCTGAAGCTCTCTGGGCTGTCTCTGCCGTGGGGGATCCTCTGCAGGGTGAGGTAATATCCATCCTGTGTCACCACCTCGTGCTCCTCGTAGGGGTACCCGTGGTACCGCACAATTTCGCCCTGTGGGGAGGGAAGGACAGCATGGGACAGTGCCCAGGGAGGGAGGGTCTCTGTCCTCAGGGGTGGCAGGGCTTGGCTGGGCAAAGCCATGAGTGCTGGTGGTGACTCCAGGGGGAGGGTGGGCTCAGGACCTCCCAATGTCCCTTCCACCAACGCCGGGGCGATGCCATGACTCCAGCCAGAATTTTTGACAGGTCTGGCAAAGAACTGTCACTTTTTGTGTTGCAGTCAAGAGCAGGGCAGCACAGACAGCCAAACTCTGAGCCTGAGAGGGCTGTTCTGACCAAACCTGCTGACTTGGATTGAAGCCTCCCCCCCCCCATAAATCTCCTTGTATGTAAGAGCAGGGAGACAAATATCTCATAAAATCCTGGTGTCAATCCTCAGTGAAGACACACAGAGCCCGTGGGTCTTGCACAGATCATGTGGATAACTTGCTCAACCAAGCGGGAAAAGAATGGACTTACAACATCCATGGACACCTCGGGGTTCTCTTCTGACTTTTCAGCAACGAGCATGAAACAAGAAATGGTGAGGAACAGCCACATCATGGTGCTCTGCAAAACACAGTCAAAACAGTGAGAGACTTTGCTAGAACTGATGCAGAAGCTGGGGGGAGTTCTCTTGATGTACACTGCACTTCCACCAGAATATAAACCTGGCCCCTCCATGGGGTGAAATTATTCTAAACCAGAAGTCCTCTAATTGTGAAAATGGCTCATTTTGCTAATCTTGAACAAAGCCAGAGTCCAAATTCCATCACATTTTAATCCCATGTTCTCCATCAGGCTCTTGTATTCAGGAACATGCACAGGTACAGGTAAATCTGTACATGCCTGGGCAAACCTGGTTTTCAAGGAGGTGATTATAAATTATTAATGTAAAATAATTTCTTGGATAGTTGGAAGAATAGGTTGTTTTGTTCCACTGATAGCTGTACCAATGAGGAGTAAACCACCCAATTTTAAGTTGCAGGGCCATGATCTTAAGAAGAAATCAAATAATGTGCTTTGCTTGGCTTCTCCTTGTGGCTGAGAAGGACCCTGGGATACCCTTGGCTTGTTTTTGCAGACCTGAGTGAAACACCATCTCAGGACAGCCCTGTTCCTCCTGGGAAGGGTTTTGGTGTCTGCTTCGGCTTGTTCCTACCACAAAACATCTCCCTGCTATTTATCTCATGGAAACAGGATCACAGAGTGCTCTGGGTGGAAAGGGACCTTAAAATCATCTTGTTCCAACCCCTCTGCCGTGGGCAGACGGGTAAATTTGTTGGAGGTGACAAATTTGCAGCAGAAATACCCCCTTAGCTACTTAGAGGAGCAAGACCCCATCTGCCCCCCGGGAGATGCCACCGCCACCCTGAGCCCTCCTTGTGTCGCCTGTCGCTGGGCTCTGCACTTGTTAATCCAAGGGCGAGCCTTCAGCAGAGCCAGGAGAGGCTGGACACATTTTTGTGACGCAGCGTCAGGAGAAGGGCATGCAAATTCCAGGGCCTTGCCCGGGATGGATGGACCTTTCCTCCCGGCAGCCAGCCTGGAGAAACATCCCCTTTGTGAAAAGGTCATGGCAAATGCTGCTCATCCCAGAACCCCCGGCGACACCCCAGCGGTGCAGCAGGGTGAAAGACTCCTCTTTTAGCACGGTGCTGACCCCTCTGCAAGCACTGCCACCCTCCTCTCCGAGCAGAGCATTCCTTTGGAGCCGCGGCTCCCGGGGGAGCGCTGCTGTCCCATCCCCGCGGCTCTCCCAGCCCCGTCCCGCTGTCCCCGGGGAGGGATGGCCCCAAGCAGGAGGGATTACCGTGGCTGTCCCCGCTGTCCCCCGAGCAGAAGGTCGCTGCTGCCTGCGCACGCCGCTCGCATGGGGCTGCTCTTCCCTCTGCTCCGAGTTCGGGAGCGCCGGGAGCCGCCACCCCCTCTGATCCCTCCTCCCACGAAGGTGTCATTTACCTGCGGGCAGATTCCCTGCCTGGGAATGTTCCCGTGGCGCTGGGAAGAGCTGGGAGCTGTGACCAATGGGTTGGTTCCAGCCGAGGGAGTCGGCACCGGCCGTGACCTCTCTGAAGCGCAGGGTGGGCGCTCCGGGCTCGGACCTGCCCCGGGACCGGCCCTGGTGCCAGGGGATGCTGCTGGTGCCCCGGGAGCTGAGGAGGGCTGAGTGGGGCCAGCCCAGCTCATCCCACCAAACTCCACTGGGAAAGCTCCTTGTGGCTCCTCCTGGCACGGAATGAGCCTGAAAATGCAGAACCTCCCAGGCCCAGTAGTGACTTCAGGGGGTGCTCAATTAAAAAAGAAAGAAAGAAAGAAAGAAAGAAAGAAAGAAAGAAAGAAAGAAAAAGAAAGAAAAATAAATCCATCCCCAGACAGGGAAGGAGCTGAGGATGGCGATCTCACATCTTGCCAGGCTTAACCCTCTTGCCAGCTGGCGATGCCTTTGGCCAGGAGCTGCCTGCTGCCTGAGGAGGTCCCTGCAGGGATGGGGACAGGCCACACGAGCTCTGGGTGTCATTTCTGGCACCTCTGCACTCCTTGCCCAGGTGCCCTCTCCTTGCTGCAGGGCCGTGGTGCTGAGTGTGCAGCCCGTGGGACCCTGCAGCCCGACCTGCCAGGGCTGGTCCAGCCACGCTTGCTCAAACGCAGACAGGCTTTGGAAAGCCTCAGCAGCTCCACCTCTACCTGCAGCTCTCATGACTGCTCTTTACCAAAGACTAGCTGGAGGCAGTGCCAGAAGCCCTCCCAGCTGCCTCACCCTCAAATAAGCAGATGCTCAGAGAAGAATCTCATTTTTTCCCTGCAGGGAGAGGAGGAAAGGTGGAAGAACAGGATCAGGTATGCCCAGATGAGAAAAAAGCCACTCCCTCTTCCTCCCAGCACCGACAGAATTTGGCTTCCTTTTGGGGACAGGGCATCAGAAAGGCTCCTGTGGCCACTCCTGGTCCTGGCAACAAGTTTAGGGCCACATCAGTGGGCAGCCCCCCAGGGTGAATCACTGCACAGCCTATTAAGGCATGAGCAAATCAGAAAAAATAAAAAATCTGGATAAAAATTAAGAGATCTGAGCCAAGCTCATTCCATAGGTTTTAACAATTATTTTATTTCCCTGCAACAATCACCCACTGAAAGGCATGGGGAGAGGAGGGGATTGCTGGAAAGCAGCCAGAGGGGGACCACTGAGCTGCTTTCCCACCTGCTGCTGCCAGGACAGGACTGGTGTGACCAGGATGGGAGCCCTGGGAGGGAGCATCCCCCACACAAGGGACCTGAGACCTCCTGCCCCACACTGCTTTTATCTCAGGAAGCTTTTCCTAAATTTCCTTGCTCTTCAGCTTGCTGCTGGTGGGCCATGTGGGCACTGAGGTCTTGTGCTGGAACCCTGGTTGCTGGGAATTTCAGACTTTCTGTGCTGCCAGGCACTGACCCACAAGAGAACACTGCATTGACCTGAGGCCATGGAGAAGGCTTCCAGAATGGAATGATAGAACTGGGATTGTGGGTGTGGAGTTTGGATAGAAGTGTGTGATATCACAGGGTGGGAAACTTAGAGTTTAAAGGTCTAGAATACAGTAATATATGTAAAGGAAGATGGAGGTTTTAAGGTGGAGGCTGGTCCTCCTTCTTCACCACCTTCTTCACCTTCTTCTCCATGGGTTTGGGTGATTTTTGTGTAATTGGATACAAAAGTCCACACTGCAGACAATGAGTTGTTGGTTATTGGGTTAAAAGTAAAAATAATTCAGGTTTCATTTCTTAATTGGACAGTTTATCCTTAAAAAGCCTTGCAGAGAGAGAGATGGGGCTCCATTTTTAGTTTGTTAAAGTGCTGTAGAACTCAGGGTTTGTGAGACTGTAATGTAGGTAAGAGATAATAAACATCTGAGTCCAAACAAGAAATACCATCTCGGGATTTAATCCCAATCCTGGCAAAAAAGAAGTTAAGACTCAACAGTCTTGGAGCAGTCCCTGTCCATGGGATGGTGCTCTCCAAAGGAAACAGGACAGCCTGGGCAGCAGAGGGTGCTGTGAAAGTGCAGGTGAGGCAAAGGAGCTCCTGTCCAACCCCTCACAGAAAGTGTGGAGGTTTAGTGCATGGAGAAGCCCCAAACCCAACAAACCCCACGTCTCTTGAGCATGGGGTGGTATGTGTGGCCTGGCTGTGGCCACCCGGGGCTCTGGGGGGATGGAGCTCTCTCCTGGAACCCCTCACAGAAAGTGTGGAGGTTTAGTGCATGGAGAAACCCCAAACCCAACAAACCCCACGTCTCTTGAGCATGGGGTGGTTGTGTGGCCTGGCCATGGCCACCCGGGGCTCTGTGGGGATGGAGCTCTCTCCTGAGGGGAGATGGAAATCACTTTCAGCTGATTATAAAGGTTTTTGGTGTTCCTTCTCTTACAGAGCAGGTGGGATGTTCCTTTCTGTGTGTGCAATCAGTGCTGCTGAGTTTAATTTAGAGAGAAATATGGGCTCAGGTTTCCCTGCTTTGTCAGTAACAAAATGTAAAGTCTGCTGGTGAAAAAATCCCACCCAACCCCAAAACCCCAGGCCACCCCTGTCTCTGGTTTGCTTTTGATGCCTTGAGAAGGCTGACCTAGAACAGAGGCCAGACAGAGTTAAAGAATAAAGCAGGGATTTATTAAAAGGATCTCCTCAATGGATCCATCTTGGGCAGCACAAGAGCCCAGCCAGGGCTGCACCCAAGATGAACCAAAATGGTCACAAAATGGACACCCAGTCACGGGGTCTCTCACTTTGATAACTTCTGCTCCATTTGCATATTGGAGTTCATTGTCCAGTTCCAGCCTTAGCCCATGAAATCCCACCCTTCTTGTTTTTCTCTCTCCAGCCCACGTTGTTTGTGCTCTTGGGCCTGAAATTTGGATCATTTGTCCTTGGTCCCCAGCTGGAGCAGGAATTGTTTTGTTTCCCTGCTCTGTGCAGAGAGCTCACCATCCCTTAATGTGAAGCTCAGAATGACACACTGAAGCAGCACAGAATCTGAAAAATATAAAAGCTAAAACCTGAGGCATCACTTTCCTCCTTTGTCACCAGAGGGCCAAGCAAGGCTCTGTGCTGAGCTCCCTCCCTCCTGATCTTTTTACTGTTCCTGTCTCTAAACCCCTCCCCACCTTCCCTCTGGAGCTATTTTGCAAACCACCACAGGTCAGGGGTGGAAAGACTTCATGGGCTTCAAGAAGAGGCAATTGTCCCTTGGGTGCTGGGCTGGAGTGGCAGAGAAGGGAGAGGTGGCCGTGGCACTGCTGCTCCCAGCCCTGGACATGGATATTCCAGGCTCCCTTCCCACCTTGTGTCCCCTCAGTGTCTCTCAGCTCTCTTGTATTTTTGGGGTGCCCAGACGAAGGAAGGAAATTAAGAATCTGACTCCATGTTCTCAGAAGGCTGATTTATTATTTTATGATACTATATTATATTAAAGAATACCATACTAAACCATACTAAAGAATACAGAAAGGATACTTACAGAAGGCTAAAAGAATAATAATGAATGTCGTGACTCTCTCCAGAATCCTGACACAGCTTGGCTGTAATTGGCCAGGGAGTCAAAATAATTCACAGCAGAAACCAGTGGAACAATGACCTGTCGGATAAACAATCTCCAAACGCATTCCAAAGCAGCAAAACACAGGAGAAGCAAATGAGATAATTATTGTTTTCCTTTTTCTCTGAGGCTTCTCAGCTTCCCAGGAGAGAAATCCTGGCAAAGGGATTTTTCCAGAAAATATGACGGTGACACAGCTTCTGCTTTGTGGGGGAAAAACTGTCCTGGCTCCAGCTGTGGTTGTCCTGGCTGTTGGCCATGCCCATGCTGGTGAGGAGCTCACAAGTGGGATGTGCTGAGAGGGATTTGTGCCAACACAATTTGTACTGCCCTGACTGAGAGGAAAAGCAGAGGGCTTGATGTTTTCTGGAGGTTTTCTGGATCTGCCAGGCAAACATCTGAGCCTGTCCAGCCTGTGGACAGCTGGGGGATCCCAGCCTGCCCAGGGCTGCCCTGCTCACACTTTTCAGGCTGTTTCCTTGAGCACAGCCAGGCTTTCTGTGCCTCTGGGGCTCTCTCTGTGCCTCTCCAGCCCCGGTGCCTCTGGCACCCCTTTGGGCAGGGGAATCAGCCATTGGCTCTGTTGGACCAGCCCAGCCTCTCCTTGCACCTTGGCCTCGGCCTCCACCCACCTCCTCTGGGCTCCTCCAGTGTGGGGGTGTCCCTTTAGTCCCTGGAAACCCAAATCTGGGTTCTGCATGGGATGCAGCCTCCCCAGTGCCATGCAGAGAGGATTATCTGATGTGGGGGTGTCCCAGTAGTCCCTGGGATCCCAAATTTGGGTTCTGCATGGGATGCAGCCTCCCCAGTGCCATGCAGAGGGGATTATCCAGTGTGGGGTTGTCCCAGTAATCCCTGGGATCCCAAATCTGGGTTCTGCATGGGATGCAGCCTCCCCAGTGCCATGCAGAGGGGATTATCCCCTCCCAGGACCTGCATGTGCAACACATCTGCTGTCCTGAGTGGAGCAGAGGGCCAGATATGGAGTCATCCTTCCCAGAAGTGGCCCAGCCTGCCCAGGAGGAGAGGCTCAGGAGGTGGGACAGGGCTGGAGAAATAAAGGGGGAAGACCTAGGGAGAGCTGTGGGCTCGGCTTGTCCAGAGAGGCACGGAGGGAAACGGGGGTTTGGGGAGAGGAAGGAGCTCTGAAGGACCCAGGAAGGCTCGTCAGGCTTCCTGCAAGCCTCTGAGGGAGATGAAGGTGAGCCTGGAGGCCAGAACTGCTTGTGAGGACACGGGGGCCAAAGGCAGACCTGGCCTAACCTCTGTGGGCATCCCTGCCCACGTCCTGGTGGGATCTTTGCTGCATTCTGGGGAGAAGGAGAAGGTCTGAGCATCCCAGCAGCCTGTCCCTGCTCTGGTGGCAGCAGGGGACACTGGGGACAGCGCTGCAGGGAACCACAGCCTGCAGGTCATGAGCTGGGCTAGGGAGAGGTTTTGGGGAGCATCCCCCCAGCCACTGGGCTCTGGGGTGGAGGGAAGGAGCAGGTGACCTCCCAGGATCACTGGAATGATGTCAAAGGCCCAAGCTGTAGTAGCAGGGAAGCTGAGGGAGAAGACTCTCATCATTTCTGCTGGTGGAGGCTGTCCCTAGGTCAGCCTGAAGATTAAGCCTACTTTGTTCTCTGGGATTTCTCAGCAGGGTTTTTGCTCTCTTTTCTCAAAGGAATGCCCAACTTTGCCTCGTCAGGTCCATGCCTGGTGCTGCCTGAAGGGTCAGCCAGGGCAGGGAACTCCTCACCCAGCATTTTGCCACCTCTCTGTAGCTGTTACCAGACCACCTTCTTCCTCCAGGACCTCGGCTGGGTGTGGGGAACAGCACCCAAAGGCCCCAGAATTAAATAGAGCTCTTGCAAAGTGCCTCATCCTGCTCTTTCATGCCAGCATTTAAACCTGGGAAGAAGCCCAAACAATAATTCTGCTGGTGAAAACCACAACAAATGTGTGTCTATCCAATCCAGAGGTGTTTTGCACTGACAGAGGAAATATTTTGCTCAGCAGTGATACCACCCCAAACCAGGGTGAGCAGGAGGCTGGGATGGAGATGGAGACCCCAAAGGTCCCTTCCCACCACCACTGCTCTCCTGGCAGGAGGAGAGGTGGTGGGGCTGGAAAACGTGCTTGAAGGGGCCCACGGCCTCAGAGCCATCGTGGGGGGCTGGCTGTCACCCCTGCCATGGGAGATTTGCTGTGCACCCTGTGGATTTCCCCTCTCAGGATGTCCACACTGACAAATTCAGTCAGTGTCACGTGCAAGTGGCATTTCTTCCTCCTCTCCTGGGTGAGATTTGCCCCTTTCTTTTCAACCCAGCCCTGTCCCTGAGCCTCGTGCTGACTTGCAGAGCTGACAGGTTACCAACAGGCACCTGCACCTGCAGAGCCAGGATCAGCAGTGCCTGGAAACCCCAGAGCACAGACAGAGCAGCTGGAATCCCTCTGCCAAGGAATGCCAAAAATGCCGTCCCAGCTGGGGGACACCACAGGACCTGTGTGTTCCTGGCGATGGGGACACATCCAGACTTTGGGATGTGGCTCTTTGCTGCTGAGCTCCTGGGGTTTGGGGTGCAGGGTCTGAACCCCTGCACTGTGTGGCTGGGGGGGGACTGGCTGTTGATGGACAAGTCCCAGCCCCTCTGGGTGTCCTTATAAGCCAAGATCTGCTTCCCTCAGTGCCACCAACCCCCCTGGCTGCACGGAGGGCTCGAAGCAGAAGGTCAGGTTGGTGCTCTCCTGCTCTCCTCTTCTCCTTCTAGCCCAGGCTATGGCTGAAAGGAAGGATCCCAGCTGAGTTGAGAGGTGTTATTATCATTCCAGCTCTGCGTTTGATGCATGGAGAACTTGGTGGTTAGGCATTTTCCTGGGTCTTCATCCATTTTGGCTCTGTGACAGGGATGGGGTGCATTGCCCAGGGCTGGTGCCTGGGGAGCAGCAGCTTTGAGGACGAGCTCTGCTGTTCTCCACCCTGGCTGCCATGCCCAGGGACTCATCCTTCCCTCTCTGCCACTCTTGGGGTGCCAGGAGGAGCTGCTTCTGTCACTGCTGAATGCTGCCACTGCTTTCCTGACACCTTTGTGGCACAGCTTGTCACGGCCACCGTGGCATGCCACTGTAACATCTGGGTGACACTGGGGTGGGCAGCAGAGCCTTGGGCGTGGAGGTGACCTCCAGCATGAGGGACAGCTCCGTGCCACACCTCAGGAGATGAGAGAAGGGTGTTGAGAGGAGGAAACTCTCATCACGAAATGTGCAGAAACCACAGAAACCACAGGCAGAAAGGAAAGTCCTGCCTCATTTTTGGTTGACACACCACAATTTTACAGAAGAAAATAACCAAAGAATGACTGGAACAGCTGTATTTCAATTTTAAGATATTGATGAAGTGGCTTACCTTTGAAAGGTGCTTCTAGCTCTCAGCAGAATAAAGCTGCTAAAGAATAAAGAACGTATAACATTTATATTGCAGTTATAAGAGAGAATGCTTGAGGTTTTTTGCCTAGATGGATTTTCATCCTTCCCAACTCACTTAGAAAATACTTTCTTTTTCCTGCAGAGCCGACTGGATGTGTATATATCTAATTTCCCAGACTATACATCAGTAAAAATGAGTGTGGGCTGTTGCTGGCCATGGAGCAGTGGAAGGTCCCTTGCAGGTGGTGAAGTGCAGATCTAAGGGAGATGGACCATGGGCATAGAATTTGGCAGGGATTTGACTCCTCTCTGGACAGCCCCAAGGGAAAGAAGCTCTTTCCTAAGTGACAAGCTTGACCAGGGGATGAAATTGGTGTGAAACTCCTGTGGGTTTAGCAACAAGAAAACAGCGCTGGGGATCACATTGCTCTATCTGGCATCTCCTGATCCCTGAGCAGGCCTGGCTTCTCCATCCCCTGTAACCCCCAGTGCTCAGTGAAGTGTTTATTTCAGCAGTTGGCCAGGCTCTGATGTCCCCAGGCATGGCCTGCAATGCTTTCCCTGTGTCTGTGGGCAGCTAAGCTGGGTGAGGAGCTGGCCACTGCAGCTCCTGCTCCCTGCTGCCCTCTCCATCTTCATTCCACAGGCAGCTTGAGGGGCTACAGGACTAAAAGCCCCTAAAAGAGGTGATTTGCACTGAGTCCAGCCTGCAGTTGTGGTGTTGGGCAGCTGGGCAGGACAAAGGGAGATCAGGTTTAGCAATGTGGTTTGCTTGGGGCTCCAAGAGCAATCCAACCTCTGCTTCCCTCAGCCATCACAGCAGTTTAGTCCCAGGACATCCCTTCTCACCTGCATGTGGAGATGGAGGCACCGAGGTGCTGGTGGTGGGCTTGAGCTCAGAGCAGGGCTTGCGTTGGCACTTTGTTTTTGAGTGAGAGGGAGTTTTTGTTGTGCCCACACGGCGCTCCGCTGTTTTCCTGAGCAGCCCAGGAAAGCTTTCCATGCTATAAGGCTACTGGGAAAACACACTCTGGGAGGCAGAGAGCCATCTTTAGCTCCTGCAAGAGATCACCAGGGAACTGGACTTTGCTGGATGTGCCCTTGAGTCTGGAATGCCTTGGGCTGGGTGCTGTGGGTGGCACAGGAGCACCTGGTAGGGAGCTGTAAAACACCCAAGGCAGGGATGGAGCATGGAAGCTCCTGCAGGATGGAGGTCTGGCATGACCCCTCCTCTTTAGGGGAGCATTCTTGCCCTGAAATGCTTTATCTGAAAGCCTAAGGATTTCCCTGAAGCACCCTGATGCTTTTCCCAGGCAGGGGGTGGTGGGAAGCCACTTGTCCCACACTGCAGTTACAGCTGGACTAGATGAGAATGGCCACCCAGAGAGGCTTGGGGTGGGCTCCAAACTGCACAAGGGGCTGCAGACACCTGCTCCCTGTGGCAGCATCAGGCTTTGGCTGTGCTGCCACGCTGCTGGGGCTGCACAGTGCTCCTTGTGCCCCTGGAGCACCCACAGCCCTGCTCATCCAGCCCCCTTATCCCCCAGGTGCTGTGGGCAGGCCAGATGTGGCTGCTGCTGGTGGCCCTGTGCCTGGCCCAGGGGCTGGAAGATGCCATCCCAGATGCTGAAGCATTCCACAACCCTGAAATATTCATGAACATCGTAAGTGCTGGGGGAGCACCTCACATCTCCATGGGCATGCCCAAAGTCCTTCCTGAGGGACCAGCTGGGCTCACCCCTTCCCTGCATCTGCACCTGGCCTCTTTGAGAGGCTCAGGGCATCAAAAATCTCCCATGTTTACATTGCTGGCACTCACTTCATGCCCTCATCTTGAGCTTGGCCTCTCCCTGCTCTCTGATTCCTTCGGGTGTAGGTGACACCGGGGGACACCACGTGGGTGGCAGCAGTGGGTGAAGCTGAGGCAGGCACAGGGTCACTCTCTGCCCTCTGTCCCTGCAGAGCCAGAAGATCCTTTTCCATGGCTATCCCAGCGAGGAGTACGACGTGATGACAGAGGATGGCTACTTCCTGAGCCTCAACAGGATTCCCCACGGCAAGGGCAGCGCGGGGCTCGCAGGTGGGCTCAGCCTCACCCAGGGGCCACCAGCTGTGACCCTGGCCCCTGCCCAGGTGCAAGAGGAGTGCCTGTGCCTTCAGGCATGGTTTGGGCAGCTGGGAGAGGGGTGAGGAGTTTCTTCCTGGCTGCCTTCAGGAGCTCAGCGTTGTGTTTTAGTTCACCTGAGATGGGGCAGTATGATGCAGCAAAGCCCCAGTGGCTCTTTCCCTGCAGCAAACCCCTGCTCCAAGGTCCAGGCTCAGGGCCTGGGGTGGCAGAAGCTCCCCAAACACAAAAAAGCACCAGCATAACCAGGGATATAATAATGGGAGAAGGGAACATTTAATGTGCAGCCTGCAGAAAATAGCATCATGACGTACAGTGGTGTTTTATTTCCATATGGGAAAGGTGTCTTCTTCCGTCAACTCCCTCTTTCAGGACCCAGGACCCCCGTGCTGATAGTGCATGGGTTTTGCCTGGATGGTGGTGACTGGGTGGACAATTTGCCTGAGAACAGCCTGGCCTTCATCCTGGCGGACGCGGGACACGACGTCTGGATCGGGAACAACCGGGGCAGCAGCTGGTCCTGCCGGCACCGCAGCCTCTCCGTGGCCTCCGAGGAGTTCTGGGACTTCAGGTCAGGGGGCCACCAAGGACAGCTGGGCTGCAGGGCTGCCAGCGCTGAGCCCCTGGTGTCCCTGGGTGGTTGGGAGGTGGGAATCTCCTCCAGGCTCTCCCTTTGCCACGCAGCTTCCACGAGATGGCCATGTACGACCTGCCGGCCATGGTGGGCTTCATCCTGATGCAAACGGAGCAGGAGCAGCTGTTCTACGTTGGCCACGCTCAGGGCAGCTCCCTGGGTGAGTGACATCAATGTCCATCCCAAGCTGGATGCTGCTGGGAGCTGCTGTCCCCTCCTGCCTTCCCAGCCTTCTGCATGGAGGGGTTTGCCACGTCCTGCCCGTCCATCCCGGGCTCTGCTGGCATCAAGGAGCATTTTTTGGTCAAAAAACCCCTCAAACACAGGGCCTGGGGTGAGCTGGGGTTTGTGTTGTGTGCTCTCATGCTGCTTTTCAGGTTTCATAGCGTTTTCCAGCTTGCCACATCTGGCCAGGAAAATCAAACTCTTCTTTGCCCTGGCTCCTGTGTACACCTTCTGCCATGCCCAGGGCCCGGTGCTAAAGCTGGCCTTTCTACCAGACCTGCTGCTCAAGGTACAGGAGGTGTTTGTGGGTTGCTACTGCCAAAATCCTGGGGCTTCTGGCAACTCCTGCCCCCTGCATTGCTGCTGTGTGCTGCTCCTGCACCTGCGGCGGGCGCTGGAGCTCCTAGCATCATTCCTAGCATTTCCTTGTGCTCCTGCAGGAGATGTTTGGAACCAGAGAGCTGGTTCTGGTGCCAAGGAAGGAGAAACTGCTCCTGGTTGAGCACTGCAGCAGTCTTCTAGTGGCTGAAATGTGTGCCAACAATATCTTCCTTGTTGGAGGATTCGACAGGGACAACTTGAACATTGTGAGTGCACCAGGCTCTCCAGGTCACATTAACTATCACCTGGAGATAGTTAATGAGACACAACAATGAGTATAAACCCCCAAAATAAGGTGTGAAAGGCAGTGGTTATTTGGAGATTTCCTGCAGTGGGGTGGGGGTATTAAACCTCATGGTAAGAGAGAATCACTCATGGTCTTGTCTCTTAGGGAAACTGCTGCCTCATTTTTGGCTGACACACAACAAGTTTGCAGAAGAAAATAACCAAAGAATGACTGGACCAACTGTATTTCCATTTTAAGTGTATTTCCATTGATTAAGTGACTTACTTTTGAAAGGTGCTCCTAGCTCTGGGGAGAATAAAGCTGCTAAAGAATAAAGAGCGTATAACATTTATATTGCAGTTATAAGAGAGAATGCTTGAGGTTTTTTGCCTAGATGGATTTTCATCCTTCCCAACTCACTTAGAAAATACTTTCTTTTTCCTGTAGAGCCGACTGGATGTGTATTTATCTCATTTCCCAGACTATACATCAGTAAAAAATCTTCTGCACTGGGGACAGGTATAGATTCTGATTTTATAACTATTTTAACTTTCCTTTAATATGTGAAGGTGGCATCTCCAAATGCTGCTGGAAACAGGTCAAGGAGGTAGAATCAAAGCTAAGATATAAAAGGGCTTTTTAAGCTGCTGCACCAAGGTGTCTCTGTCTGGGGGGGCTGATCCGGGATTTTACCTGGATTAACCCTTTGCCTCTGCCTTCCAGACTGCAAAAACCGCCGAGTTCAAGCAGTTTGACTACGGGCTGAGAAACATGGAGAAGTACAACCAGGTGAGGGGGCTGGCTGGGATGGGGATGGGGGAGCACACCCCACCCATCAGAGCCCCCAGGTAACAGGAGTGCTTTCCCCCTTCCCAGCTGAGGCCTCCCTTTTACCAGATCGAAGCCATGAGGGTGCCGGTGGCCCTGTGGAGCGGGGGACAAGACTGGGTCACTCCCCCTGCGGAGACCCAACGCTTGCTGGCCCGCCTCACCAACGTTGTGCACCATGAGCACTTCCCTGACTGGAACCACTTCGACCACCACTGGGGCCTGAACGCCCCAGAGCACTTGTACCAGCGGATGGTGGCCATGATGGAGGAGAATCCATGAATCCATCCGTGGATCCATCCATGGGTCCATCCATGGATCCATCTGTGGATCCATCCATGAACCCATCTATGAATCCATCCATGAACCCATCCATAGGTCCATCCATGAACCCATCCATGAATCCATCCATGAACCCATCTATGAATCCATCCATGAACCCATCCATAGGTCCATCCATGAACCCATCCATGAATCCATCCATGAACCCATCCATAGGTCCATCCATGAACCCATTCATGAATCCCTCCATTAACCCATCTATGAATCCATCCATGAATCCCTCCATTAACCCATCTATGAATCCATCCATGGATCTCTCCATGAACCCATCCATGAATCGATCTATGAATCCATCCACGAACCCATCTATGAATCCATCTATGAATCCATCCATGAACCCATCCATCAATCCATCTGTGAATCCATCCACGAATCCATCCATAAATCCATCCACAGATCCATCCATCAATCCGTCCATGGATCCTTCGATGAACCCATCCATGAATCTATTGATGAACCCATCCATCCATGAATCCATCCATAAGTCCACCCAGCCATGAATCCATCCATGTATCCACCCCTAAAACCATCCATGAATCCATTGATGAACCCATTCATTAATCCCTCCATCAATCCATCCATGAATCCATTGATGACCCCATCTATGAATCCATCTATCCATGAATCTATCCATCTGTGAATCCCTCCATCAATACCTCCATCAACCCATCCATGAATCCATGAATCTATCCATAAATCCATCCATCCATCCATCCATCCATCCATCCATCCATCCATCCATCCATCCATGTGCTGCCCCAGGATGGAGGAGCTGCGTGTTCCCATGTGCCTTGGGTTTGTGTGAGGGATGCCCTAAGTAAAAATGTCCCCTGTCCCCCTGTTCCATACTGATTTAAGGCTTTTCAATGCAATGCTGTGATTTCTGCCTGCCCTCTGTGTCTGTAGAGATTGCAATAAAGTCTTGCATCGCAGCCCTTGGCTTGCAGGAGATCTGCTGTGTTGGGGTTTTCTTTCCAGTTTTTGCAGGCTCAGAGCAATCCAAGAGTGAAACTTTACTCCAGGAATCGAGCACGTGCTGTGGTTCGTGGGTTTAGGCACAGGAGGGGAGGAGAGTGACCCTGTGACAGCCACTGGTGGAAAGAGGAGGCTCTGAGCTGGGCACAGCTGGCAAAGGGCAGAGGAGCAGGAGATTCTCCTCACCAGATCCTCCTCACTGCAGAGAGTGGAGTTCACACCTGGTGATTTGCTGGTGATGAAATGTGCCAGGAGAGGCTGAGCCCTTTCTCACCTCACAAATCCACCCAGCTATCCCTCTCCAACCACATGGTTTCTTGCCAAGCTTTTCTTGCTCATCCTGTTTAGCTCCTTACTGTTGAAATGAAAAGGAAAGTTATGACTAGAGGAGTAAATTTCAGGCACTCTGTTTATCCTGGAGAGGTTAACTCCTTACTGACTCTCTGGAATCCAAGTTAGAATATTTTTTTCCTTACATTTGTGCTGCATTAAACAGGGCAGGAACTGGTAGTGCCATGACTTAGTTTCAGGTTCTGGGGACATCTGGCAAAACTGAGCATCTCACTTTCTGGGTTCCACCTTATCAGCAGGACTCCTCAGAGAAAAAAACCCCTGCAATCCCCAAAGCCATTCATCTGCCAGCTTGTAGGAGCAGAGCAGCCCAGCACCAGGATGGGTGAGTCCTCTGCAGGTGCCTTTCACCTTGCCAGGGATGGGAATGGCAGAGTATTGCCAGAGGCTGGCACCAGAAAACTCATCTGCATCCACAGGGCAGCCTTGGTGTGGCTCAGTGACCAGGACTGAGCTATTTCTACCTGGTCAGCAGCTCCAGGACTCTGGAGCAAAACCTCGGTGTGAAAACCTGACCGGGTGGATGATGAGAAACAGCAACTCAAGGTTTTCCAAGGAACAGACACCAGCATCTCCCCACCTCCCTGATGATTGCCCAGCCAGCAGAGCCACCCATCAGGTGAGGTGCTCAGCCTAGCAGCCCCATCTATTTATCACATGGGATTCACTTATTCTGTTTATTGCATATTATTTATGACAGACAAACCTCTGCCATAAATAACATGCAATAAACAGAATAAATGTCTGTTACATGTGCTGGCCAGCAGCTGTTTGTGGAGCTGTGCAGGATTCTGCCTGCAAGTCCCTGCACGTGGCAGAAGACACCCACAGCAGAAGGTTTTAGGACCTCCAATCCAAAGAAAATAAAAATGCTGACGATCTGGGAGGATTAAACCTCAGTGGGATTAATTTGCAACCTCTGCATCCCCCGCCTTTTAATAGAGAGATAAATATGTTTAAAGGATAAAGCATTGCTCTCTAACCCAAACTGACGTCAGCTGAGCAGCTTGTGGGGCTGCAAAGCTGGGCTCAGGGCATCGATCCTCCTGAGGAAGGCATCTGGTGGTGCCACCAGCACCAGCACCAGCCACACTGGGGTCTCTGCACAGCACTGAGCCCACCCAGGGCTCCTCAAAGATATTCCAACCCCTGACCTGCATCTGGAGAGGGAAAGGAGAAGGATTGAAGTCAATCTGTCAATAGATTAGTTAATTACAGGTTGCCAGAAGTAAGGAGTTGGCACACAGGGCTGTTGCCAGCAATTTGCAACACAATGCTGGGACTGGTGAGGGCAGGTCACGCCCGTGTTTGAGGCTGCGCCTTCAACAACACCTTCAAGCACCTTTTCCATGGAAAAGAAAGCCAGGCTCCTGTTCCACCCCCAAAACTGTGAGGACCTGGAGTCCTGGCCTCTGTTTTATGTTGCTTCCCAACGCTTTCACACAAGAGTCAACCTGCTCACGGAATCAGAGAAGCTCAGCAGCCAAGGGCCAGCAGGTCTGGCTGTCACTGCTGCCACACCAAACCTGGCCTGCTCTCCCAGGAGCCCGGTGGCAAAAGGCTGTTTGTTTGTTTGTTTGTTTATTTAGCCTTTAATCTGGGGACATGTTTGCCTGCCAGCCAAGGGACAAACGTGCTGACTCAGCAGGCTGGGGGGTCTGGCATGGCACAGCTCCAATGACCCTGTCCCACCAGGACAGCAGGGAATGACAGGGGGCATGGAGTGACAGGGGGCATGTGATGTCCTCATGGAATGACAGGGGACATGGGATGACAGGGGACATGGAATGTCCTCATGGAATGACAGGGGACATGGGATAACAGGGGGCATGGAATGACAGAGCGCATGGGATGACAGGAGGCATGGGATAAGAGGGGACATGAGATAACAGGGGGCATGGAATGTCCTCAGGGAATGACAGAGGACATGAGACAACAGAGGGCACAGAATGACAGGGGGCATGGGATGACAGGGGACATGGGATAAGAGGGGGCATGGGATGACAGGGGGCATGGGATGACAGGGGACACAGAGCGTCCTCATGGAATGACAGGGGGCATGGAATGTCCTCTCCCTCCGCAGGGTGGTGACGGCCTCAGTGCCACTGTCCCCTGAGGTTCCTGGTGCCTTCCCAGTGCTCCCAGCAAGGGACAACAGGCCAGACTGGGCAGGGTGGCAGCCCGTGGTGGCAGTGGCAGGGGACCTGTCACAGGAGCAGTGGTGGGGACAGGTGAGGGCCCCCTCCAGCTGGGATGGGACCATTGGGCTGCCAGGCACTGATGGAAAACAGCACATGGGAAAACCCTCACTGGGAATTTGGGATTTTTGGTGCTTCCCAGCTGCTTGGGTGCCCATTGGGGATTGCTGTATCACCCTGGGGTGTCCCCTCTGTACCCTCCTGACCCCAGGGGACGATCTGGGGCTTCTTCACTCATTTATTTCTACACCTTCTGGGCCCTGCCATGTGCCACGAGTCTCATCTGCAAATGTCTCCCGCTGCTGGCAGCTGATTTATTTTCATTTCAGCCAGGATTTGGGTCACAGCTTTGTTTCAGGGTTTTGAAAGGGAAAGAAAATATTTAGGCACAGGAAAAAGAGACAAAGCAGTCAAGGATATGCCCTTTTTCCCCATGGCAAAATACCAAGTGAAGCCAAATTTTAAAATTTTTTTTTGGCTTTGGGCAGATTGTTTCTGCAGAACTGGCAAGAGACTTTAAGGAAAAAAAAAAGGAGATGTGTTTAAACAGGATTAACTTAAGCAAGAATTTGTACTACAGAAAGATGCTTAGAGAATCTCTTAAAGACAGAAAAGCAAACAATATCCAAATCCAATAATCTGATCACCCGATAAAATTTACAAGCAATTTTCTTAGCAGAGAGAAGAGTATTTACTGGAAATGGATGGTCTTGAAGAAACTGAATAAACAGATTAGGTGAAGAGCATTACCTAAAAAGACAATTTTACAGAAAGCTTCTTGGAATGAGGCGGAAGCTACATACTTAGGAAACAAAAAGGGTGAAAAAAAGAACTACATAATGAATTATTTACAGAAACCAACGTGGCTTTGTGACAGGAAACTGTAATGAATGCAAGCTTCTTTTCATAAATAAATGCCATTAGATTTTCATTTTGCTGGCTGGCTTTGCCCTTCAGAGGAGAAAGGCTGAGGACAGGATGGTGAGGGAAGCAGCAGGGGAGCAAACACATCCTGGCTCAGACACCCGGGGAAGGTTCCCCCAAAGGCCACTGCAGGAGCCAGCAAGGGCAGCACAAGGACAGCCAGCAGCAGGGAGGAAGCTCTGTCCTGCGCTTCTGCCAAGCAAATGAGAGCCAGGAATTCTGATATATAGTAATATACCAACAACAGAAATTTATATTATATTATATTATATTATATTATATTATATTATATTATCTATTAATATAGCATATACAATATATAATATACTATATATAATATTATATATACAATATATTACATATTAATACATATAAATTATATTTTATATATTTTATAAAATATAAAATATAATTATATATAATATAGAATTATATATTATATTTTATATACTATACATATTATAATAGTATATATTATATAAAATACAATATATAATATATAATATATATATTACATAATATAATATATACAGTATATATTATATGACCATAATATATATAATTTAAATATAATGTAATATATGATATATCATATAATATGTAATATAATATAATATAATGTAGTATTAAAATATATAAACCCACAGCAACACTTGGAATGGCTGCTCTCCCCCAAATTTATTTCCTGGCCTCCCCCAAGCCTCTGACTGATCTACTCTGCTTTTCAGGGTGATGCAGATCTTCCAGGGAATTTTAAAGGAAGCCTGACAGACTGAAAATCTGATCGTACTCCAGTGCATGATTTTGAGTAATTTCTCCACAAAATATTGCTTTGCCTCACAGCTGGATTCTCCCTCCTTGAAAGAAGCTCATTCTTCTTTATCAAGATTTTCTGGGCCTCGGGATTTTAGCTGACAGAAACAGCCAAATTTGTTATTGCTGTAAAATAACAGCCCTTCCTTCAGGCTAAAAAAAATAACCATCAACAAATCACGGCATCTCTGAGATCACTGCTCAGCCTGATTCCCCAAACCTCTCAGATAAACCCTAAGATAAGCACTTTGTGAATGCCCTAAGCCCCTTTTTATTTGGATTTTACACATTCTCCACCAGAACCACACACTGGGCTGCCTGACTTGTAATTTCTCTTCAGGATTTATTAATTTCTCACCTCTCAGTCACTGAAAGGAAAAAAAAAATGCCCAAACCCAGCCACATTAAAAATGGGATTAATTACAGTTTTTATTGAATTCAAAACCACTAGGACTGTTTTTTTCCCTAGGGAGATGTCCTTCCAGAACCTGAAGGGAGAAAGATGGAGAGAAACTATTTACAAGGGGTGGAGGGACAGGACACAGGGAATGGCTTCCACTGCCAGAGGACAGGGATGGGATTTTGGGAAGGAATTGTTCCCTGGCAGGGTGGGCAGGCCCTGGCACAGGGTGCCCAGAGCAGCTGTGGCTGCCCCTGGATCCCTGGCAGTGCCCAAGGCCAGGCTGGACAAGGCTGGGAGCAGCCTGGGACAGTGGAAGGTGGATGGGCTTTAAGGTCCTTCCCACCCAAACCATTCTGGGATCCTAATTCTGGTGTTTTTCACCACAGATCTGCTGGATCTCTTTCTGATCCACCTTGATGGTTTAGGCGTAGCAGTGGCAGACCCGAGACAGCAACAATGAGCTTTGTGTCACTGATGAAGGCACAAAAAAATCCCCCAAAAACAAAAACCTCAAAACGAAACCCCCAAAAACCCCAAAAATAAACAAAAAGAAACCAAACCAAACCAAAAAACCAACCAACCAACCAAAACAAAAAAAAAGAAGGAGGGAAAAGGAGGGAAAAGGAGGGAAAAGGAGGGAAAAGGAGGGAAAAGGAAGGCAATGCAGTGCCAGCCAGGAACAGCACGAAGGCTCCTCTCCCTACCCTGTGCTCCAGTTAAAAGCAGAACATTTTAATCAACAATACTCATGTGGTCCAAACAGAAAGAAATTTCAAAATCCTCTAGAGACAGCACTAAAAAAAAATAAATCATATCAAGTAGAACAAGCATCTTTAGGGATACTTCTTCATGATGTCAAGGATTTCCCGGTACAAAACCTTGGTGGCATCGAGACCCAGCACAAAATCCATGTGGTTCCAGTGGGGGATCAGCTTGTGGTGCACCAGGTTCTTGACCTGGGGCAGGAGGAGGGCGGTGTCCCGGGGGTCGGCCAGGCAGTCCTGGCCTGCATTCCAGATGGCCGTGGGCACCTCCATGGTCTGCACGTCGTAGAACGGAGCCCCGGTCTGAGGAGAGGGAAAAGGGGATTCACAAAGTGGAGGTGGAAAAGGGGCTTCATGAAGTGGAGGTGGAAAAAGTGGTGCCACAAGGAGGAGATGGAAAAGGGGCTTCACAAAGAGAAGATGTGGAAAAGGGGCTTCACAAGGAGGAGATGGAAAAAGTGGTGTCACCAGGAGGAGAGGGAAAAGTGGCTTCACAAAGTGGAGATGGAAAAGGGTCTTCAGAAGGAGGAGAGGAAAAAAGAGCTTCACAAGGAGCAGATGGAAAAGGGGCTTCACAAGGAGGAGAGGGAAAAGGGGATTCAAAAAGTGGAAATGGAAAAGGTACTTCACAAAGAGGAGAAGGAAAAGGGGCTTCACAAAGAGAAGAGGGAAAAGGGGCTTCACAAAGAAGACATGGAAATGTGGATTCACAAAGAGCAGATGGAAAAGTGGTGTCACAAGGAGGAGATGGAAAAGGGGCTTCACAAAGGAGGTGATGGAAAAGGGGCTTCACAAAGAAGAGATATTGCTGGACTGCAACAAACTGTGCACTGTTGCTAGTCTTTGGGAATGGGGGAAATGAAATCTGGAACTCCTTTCTTCTGGAAAGGAAAGGAATTTTGTAGGGATGTAGCAGAGCCTTACGTGCTATGATTTAGAGAATTAATTTAATTAATAATTAACTAATTTAGTTAATTAAAATTAATTAGAGAATTTGTTCTGCCCAGCTAGAGATTCCAGTTCTGATTGTACAGATGGTTTGGATAAGGAGGCAGAACATTGGCTGCCCTGATGCTGTGCTGTTGGATCATCCTGACCTCCACAGGTCCCTCCCAGCCAGCCCTGCTGGGTTTGTGGTGACACTTCACCAGCACTTCCTTCAGTGACAGCAGGGAGGGGTTTGGAAGCAAGTTTTTGAAATTAAAATGTTTCTGGAGGGTTTGTTTCACCTCCACACCCTGAGGACTTGCCACGAGGTGATTTGTCAACAACAACTCTCATTACCTGCAGTGTAATTAATCCAGTTGAGGAGCATGCTGCTTTCTGAACAATTTTTTTGTTTGTTTAAGGAAGAAATAAGCTTTTTTTTTTTCTGTTCCAAGGCTTAACCACTATTTCAGAGAAGCAATTTTTCCTAATATTCACCCCGGTGTAACTTGAGACCATTTCCCCTTTTTCTATGGAAAGTGGAAAGCATCTAATTTAAAGTGTTTTATTCCATCTAAAAGCTATTTGCAAAATAAAGTTGAGAATGGAAAATGCTGTTGTTGCAGGCAGAGATCCTAACTTCCAGTTTGTGAAGGGAGGAATGCATTAAGGGAAGACACAGCAGGAATGCTTGGGAAGAGAGCAGGGAAAGGGAAGGCCACTGGAAGCACCTCACCTGTCTGTAATGAAGGCTGTTGTACATGTGCCCACCATCAAAAGCTCTCAGTGCCCCACCATGGACTCCCTGCAGCAAATTCAGACATGCAATAAAATCACAGTAAAATCTGAGTGAAATCACAGCTCTCTGGGGGTGCAGTCAACCCTCAAAAGTTAGTTTTCACCTCTGAACCAGGATTTTTCAAGTGTGTCTCACAGGTCTGGCCCTAGGCCCAGCACAAGTAATTATTGTCATGATTTTGGACAAATGGGCAGAGGTTATGCTTCTAATGTTTGTGGATAACATCAGGATGGGAAGAAATTAAAATGCTCTGGGAAATGGGTTTAGAACTCTAAGTATTCCTTGTGGGCTGGAGAGTGGGCCTGAAATGGCACAAAGATGGAAGGAGCCTCTGAACATCTCTTGTCTGACTGGAACAGGACTGGCAGCAATGCAAGGTCAAGGTGGCTTGATCCCTCCACTGGGCAGCAGCACTTTAGAAAATGGAGTCTGTGTTCTTGCTACAAACCCCACAGAGTTCTTTTGGGGTCCCTGAGCAGGAATTCCACACGGGGAAGAAGCTGTGCCCTGAATACAGCGTGTGGCACACAACTCAGAGAAGGGCTGAGCCTGCAATGTACCAAAAAAATGTGCAAATTTTTAGCTTGGGGAAGAGAAAAAGAGTGCAGCAGAACACAATTGCAGTGTCAGAGGGCTCTGGTGGTGACTGTTCTCATGCCCACGAGGGGAAGAAGGAGAAATAATGAACTTTATCGGAACTAAGCTTAATTGGCTGCTGTCCTGATGCACCTCTGCCACAGCCTGACCACTGATGGCACTGGGGCTGCAGGGCTGGAGCTGGCTTGAAATGAGAGCCCTGCAATGTGCCTGCTGTGGACGCAGGGCCCTCAGCTCCACGTGCTCCTCCTGACAGATCCACTCCTCTGGGGGCTCTGAAATCTGCCGAGTGTTTTATGGCAGGGTGGAAACAAAACCAACAAGCACCTGGCAAAGGTGTGTCTTGCAGCAAGCAGCATGGCAGGCTGCCCACGAGGGAGCAGGCACACTCTGCTGGGCACGGGAGGGAAGCTGGGAAGGTTTACCTGCAGCCAGTGGATGATGTTCTGGACAGAGGAGCCTGCTGGGGTGTGTCCCATGTACACATCGAATCGGCTCTGCAAGGACACGAGCACATTTCACATTTCACAGCATTCCCTTGGCTCTGCAAAACAGGGCTTTGCCAAGGTTTTGGCCTTCAGAAGGACCCTCTGCAGATTGATTCCCACATACCATGTTTGTGTTCTTCCAGTTAAACCCAAAAACTGTAGCCAGGACGTGCTTGCAGATCTTGGAGCAGACACAGAACCTGGAGAGGACCAGCTCCCCCAGGGCAGTGTGTGGCAGGAACTCCCTGGTGCCAAACAGCTCCTGTAAAATCCCAAATGTGCTCATCAAATACAAAGTCTGGTCATGCTTTTCCCCAAAGCATCAGCACTTTACAACTTCTATTTCATCCCCATGTTAAGGTTGCCCATAGTGAAGCCTCCCTTACACCCCGTTAAATGCTTCTGCTCCTTGTTTCTGATGGGCATGATCTCTTACATTTCATTAATGCTCTTGTGTTAAATTCTAGGGCTCAATTCACAGCCTCTGCATCAGTTTTATTCACCACCAAAATTCATTTTGGGGAGTGAATTCAGGACAAGACTGAAAGGTTCTGCAGTGAGATGTGTTTTCCTTCATTATAAAACAGAGCGCAGAGCTCCCCTCTCTGTAAATGACTTGAAATACTCCACAGATAATTTCACAATCCCTATGAAAAACATTTTGGCTGTGCAGAACATAGTGCAGACCAACCTTAAGCCCAGAGTCGGAAAAGAATGAGAGTTTTCTAAACGGGCTCTGAGAAAATATCACCGTGGTCACAGGTGAAAGAGCAAAGAACACCTTGATTTTCCGAGCCAGCTGGGGCATAGTGGAAAAGGCTATAAAACCTGGGGGGTGAAAAAAAGTAGGAAAAAAAGGGTTAGTCTTTCAAGACACTCATGTACATAGTTTAATTTCAGTGAGCAATTTTACAAATCTGAGAGGAGATGGAGACTTCTTGTGCTGTCGTCAGAAGGACCCACTCACCTATAGTGGTGCCTTGGGAATGGCCAATATAATAGAGCTGTTTCTGTCCTGTTTTCTGCTCAATAAAGTTGATCATGGCTGGCAGATCGTATTTAGCCATCTCATCGAAGCTGCAGAAGGAAGAGGAGATGTCCTGCTGAGAGGGGCAGCACGTGCACAGCCACCACCAGCAAACCACAAAACCAGCAGGGAGGGCAGGGCCAGCCCACAAACTCCTTCATCCTACTGAGTTTTCACGTGGGGTGTTCACTCAAAATAACTTGGATGAGCTTCAGTCCAGCCTGGTTCACTCATCCCCCAGCTAGGGCAGCGTGACCCTGACAGAATCCAGCTGTTTCTGGGACCCTCAGACCCATTTACCTGAACGCCCAGAATTCATCCTGTGTGGTAATCAGGACCTGGTGTCTCCTGGACCAGGTGTTCCCTCTGCTGTTTCCTATCCAGACATCATAGCCAGCATCTGCCAGGATGAAGCCCAGGCTGCTGTTGGGCAAGTTGGTGAGCCAGCTGCTGCCTTCTGCAAGGAGACCATGCTGCAGAAGTGCCACGGGTCTCACACCTGCAAGACAGGCAGCATGATGGCTCTCCTTATTTTTAATGGTTTTGTTGCCTTTTGAGACTGTTTATGAAGTGTTATCCCCATGGCAGCCAAAATCTGGGGAGGTTTGTGTTGGTGTTACTCTAGATTTCATTTAAAAATGCACCATTGTCTTGGACTTTATCCCCAAAATCTCTGGCAATGTTGGCAGAACTTGGGCTGCCCAGGGAGCTCTGTAGGCAAACGCAGGGGAGCCTGGGGATGTGACAGGAAAAATGCAATTTTCATGGATCTAACCCTCCTCAGAGGACAAGAGGATCCCCTGGAGGCTCCTCAGGGAGTACCAAACCAGTCTGCTGATCCATCAAATGGCTGCAGGAGCACTTTTTGGGAGCCAGGCTCTGGAGAGAGCCCAAGGTGTGCCAGCAGGGACTGCAGCCTGACATTCAGTGCTCAGGGGTCCTTGAAGGGTGAGGAAACATCCCTGGTAAGAGATCAGCCTTCCTGACAAATTCTGATCCATCAAAACTCGTGCTACAGATGCCAAGCCAGGGGGAACCCTGAGAACCCTCTTGCACCAGCCCTGGTATCCCAGTGAGTGGCTCAAGGTGTGTATGGCATCAGTTTTACCTTGGCACCCAGCATTTCCCCTCCCATGAGGAATCCTGTTCAGCTGAAGGATGTAGCCATCTTCTGTCACCACGTCATACTCCTCGCTGGGGTACCCCCAGAAGGAGATCATTTCACTCTGCAACAAGAAGAAAGCAAATTGTTGCAGTAAGGTAGAAAAATCATGGAGAAAGGCTCCATAAAATCAAGCCTGCTCTCCTGGAATCAGTGGCTGGCCTGGTCAAAGCCAGCATTTTACAAGTTCCCATGTGAAAGCAATCCTGGGGTGAGCAATTAGTTAACATAACAAGCTATTCATGGGTAAAAAATAACTTGCACCTGTATAAACTGCTTTTGCACCAAGATAGAAAAATGAAAACTATCTCTCACAAACAATTTCCCTGCATGTACACACTAGAGTTTAAGTGACCAATCAATACAGAACAACAATTGAAAACTATCTCTCACAAACAATTTCCCTGCATGTACACACTGAGAGTTTAAGTGACCAATCAATACAAAACAACAATTTGTTAATAACCAATAAAAGTAATTGGAAAAAAAGCTACTGACCAATTAGAGTCAATTACGAGGTCTGTAAAACTGTATAAAAAGGAGTTTATGAATAAAGAAGGGTGTCTTTTCCAGCATTAAGAAAATGGAGCCCTGTGTGATTTATTCCCATAAATAATAATATTTTCAAGGCTACTGCAAGGAAATCCCTGAATGTGATATTTCATTGTAATTATTTAGTGGTGGCTGTTTCCTGGGCACTTCCCACCTCCTCTCCAATGCCATCATACTTACAATGTTCATCCCTGCTTCTGGGTTCTTGGGAGATGGGGAATTCAAGAAGCATTCCCCAGACGCCATCCCGAGGAACACGGACCCCAGAGCTAGAGCCAGCCACATCCTCGCTGTGCCTGGAACAACACACCCACAGAGTCAGTGCCAGGGAGAGCAGGGCAAGGAGAGCTGAGGGCAGGGGAACACCCCAGGCAGGACTCGGCCTCAGTCTGGTGGCCTGCATGACCACTTAAAAGTGTTAATGCACACGGGGTGGCTCAGGGAACACATCTCAGCAGGGATATTTCCAGGGAGGTGGGGCAGACTTTCAGGAATTCCTGTAGGAGGTGAGGAAACAACGCTTGTGGTGCCGTACAAACCACTGGGAGCTGCAAGAGGTTAAAATCACAGAATCACAGAATGGTTTGGGTTGGGAGGGACCTTAAAGCCCCTCTCATTCCAACCCCCTGAGGTTGCTCAGACCTCCATGGAGCCATTCCAGCACACAGAGGATGTAGAGTGTTGCTTGTCATGTCAGTGACCATGCAGTGCCACTGCTCCAGTCTCTCTCCCAGAAAAGGGACAGCTCTGTCCCATCACCCTGCTGTTTGCACCACCTGTTGACATCACTGCACAAACCTCCCCCGGAGGGAAAGGGAGGATGAATAAATTCCAGCACTGCCTTCCCTCCCTAAATAGAAATAAAATCACGAGAAGAAAATCTCTAATTTCTCGCCCTTCTCCTTGATCATGGTGTAAAGGACAAGAACTGATTACATTTAATTCAGAGAAGGACATTTTAAAGTGCAAATCTATATGCAGAATGGGGAGAGATATATCTTCCAGCAGATCTGGACATCCCTCAGTGATACTGGGTTTAACACAGCTTTAAAAACTCCTCACTCAATGTGCTGGAGACTGCAGCTGCCACAGGAGGTGGGGGAGGCCGATGGGAACAGCAGGTTTTGCACACAGTTATGGGCAGGAGGCATCACAGACGGGTACTGAAAGGTCTGGCCAGGATTGCTCCCTCCAACAACCATAACACTGGACACCACAAGAAAAACTGGGCTGGAGCAGCCTCTAGAACCGACCCACAAAATGAGATTTTGGTCCCCTGTTCTGAGGCAAGCATGGGCTAGAAGTGCCATGAGTGGTAAGTGCCATTGACAGGCACATTTAGAATGCTTTCCCCACACTCACCTGCCCAGGCTCCAGCCATGCTTTCCCACACTCACCTGCCCAGGCTCCAGCCATGCTTTCCCCACACTCACCTGTCCAGAAGGGAAGGCAGCCAGCCCTGCTGAGAGGTGGCACAGCTCCTGCAGGAGGAGGCAGGGACGTGTCAGCCCCTGGAGAGGATGGGCAGTGCAGGGAAGCGATGCCCAGCCTGGAGGAGATGGAGATGAGGCAGTGCCAGAGGAGGGGTTCTCACCCTGGCTGGTGCACGGAGCACTGCTCTGCACCCCTCTGGAGACAGCCCTATTTGAACTAGCTGCAGGGTGGGGTGGCAAGTGTAAACACCCTGGGATACAGAACATATAAATCATTAGGTGACAGCACAATTTAGAAAGTGCAGTTCCCCAGAATTTGTTTGTGGAGGCCAGTTAAATATTGTTTAGGCAGAGTCAAGTGACTGTGGATGTTTGGAGGTGATTCCCATTGATAAAGTGGTTTAATTGGTATTGCTGAAGAAAGTTTCCAGCTTCCCATTTCAATGGTGGTTTTATTTATTTATTACAAGAGACATAATTAAGTTATTGCAAGGAAAGATCAAAATCTAAAATGGATTTCCCGTAGTTGTGGTTTAGGAATGATGATGCTTCTTGTTATACAAAGATGCCACATGTGAGATGGAGATTAAATCCCAGGCAACAGCCTGAAAACATCTGTACTGGGTCAGGCTGGGATGGAGTTCCCTTCCCTCATAGCACAGGGATGGGACCCAGCCAAGTTGCCATAGCAACACCCCATACCTTGTCTATCCCTTGACCCACTTTTTCACTTTTGCTCTCCCAGTTCCCTCCACCTGCCCCACTTTGGGCTGGGGATGGAGCTGTGCCAGCCCACCACAACACCCTTGTTCTTCACACCCTTACAGGGAGGTATGAGGAGTACCCGAGTGCCTTATCCTGCAAGTGTCCTGCCAACAGGGAGAGTTATCCCTCTCCATCACCCGTGCCAGGGCTGAGGCTGCCTCCTGCCCTTCTTTCCTAGATTGTTTTGCTGTGGAAATTGTGGTGAAAGGTCAGTAGGGAAAGGTGTCTTTGTCTGTCAGCCTGGAACGGGCCTGAGATGTGTCCAAGGTATGCACCTAGTTTGTCCCACTTCTATAAACACAGAGTAGAACAGGGGTTTGTAATCTGGAGGTTTGGAGGTGAAAGGTGACTTTGTTTTTGGGGTACTGAAGCTGAGTAAGACACTCTGGCTTTCACCTTCTGAGGAAACTGAACATGGAAACCTACACTCCAAGGAAAGGGCAGAGCAGCTCTGGCCACACTCATCTGGAGGCACCGGAAGGGGCAAGACAAAGGCTGCACCCAGAAGAGTCCTGCAGCACTCGGAGAGCAGGACATTGCCATAGCTCTTACAAGGAGCTCCAGCCTCCTGAGGGTCCTGTGCAGCTCCTGCTGAAGCACCACCACTGCAGAGGCTGAATGGGATTGATGCCTCAGGTTTAGCTTTTATATTTTCCAGATTCTGTGCTGCTTTAGTGTGTAAGTGTAGGCATCACATTAAGGGATGGTGAGCTCTCTTCACAGAGTAGAGAGACAATTCCTTCTCTAGCTGGGAACCAATGACAACCACTCAAATTTCAGGCCCAAGATGATAAAAAACGGTGAATTGAAGAAGAAAAATAAGCAGGGTGGGACTTCATAACCTAAAGCTGTAATTTGACAATTAACTCCAATATGCAAATTGAGCAGAACTTATCAAAGTGAGAGACCCTGTAACCAGTCATGCATTTTTTGTGACCATTTTGGTTCATCCTGGGTGCAGCCCTGGCTGGGCTCTTGTGCTGCCCAAGGTGGATCCATTCAGGCCTTTTATTAAATCTCTGCTTTATTCTTTAGCTCTCTCTGGCCCCTGTTCTAGGTCAGCTTCTCAAGGCATCAGGATCAAGGAGAGTCCCTTGAACTTCACTGCATGGCCAGACCCCCTCAGCTCCTTCCACCTCCTGCTGCAGGGTCACTGACAGCTCATCAGCCTCTGTGGAGGTCACCATCTTCACGTCCCTCCCACCAGCCATTCCAGACTGGACATAGCATCCAGATGTCACCTTCCTTGGCGGGGGTGACCACAGCCAGGTGCCCCTTGCCCTCTTCTGTGGCCCAGGCCGGGGTTCTCCATCCTTGCAGGGAGAGCACATTGCTGGCTCGTGTCCAGCGTGGTGCCTGCCACCCTTCCCAGATCATTTCCAGTAAGGCTGTTGTGCCACAGCTGCTAATCCGTGTCCCCGTGCCCTGCCCTCATCCAGGGCCAGCTGCCACCAGCACATACTTCAGGTAGGTGTTTAGCCCTAAAGCAGGCACATGTCACACCTCCAAGGGTTCTCACCCAGCTCCTGCTCTCTTGCACCACTCCTGCTTTTTTGCTGGCAGTCCCCACGTGCTCATCAGGTGAGCACAGAGCTTTTTCCATTCCAGTGGAAACTTCAGTGCTACCCATCACGCTCAAGTTTAATCATCGAGTTTTCTGTAAAACTACTGCCAGGGATTCTGTTTTAATTCTTGGTGTTCCTCTTTTGGCCTCAACTCTTTAAGTGTAGTAATGTCTTAATACTCTTCTACATCTAATAGGTGTTAGAAAGGATTCAAAGGAGATGATGGTGAGGGGTCTGGAGGGTCACACAGAGACTGGCTGAGGGAATTTGGTTTGTTCAGCTGGAGAAGAGCACACTGAGGTCAGACCTCACCAGGGGCTGCAGCTCCTCCCCAGGGCCGCCCTGAGCTCTGCTCTGTGACAGGGACAGGGCCAGGGAATGGCTGGAGATCAGGAAAGGTGCTTCCCTCAGAGGGTGCTGGGCACTGCCCAGGCTCCCCAGGGAATGGGCACAGCCCCAAGGCTGCCAGAGCTCCACACAGGGTGGGATTTTTGGGGTGTCTGGGCAGGGCCAGGAGTTGGACTGGTGAGCCCTGTGGTCCCTTCCAGCTCTGGATATTCCATGGTTCTGTGACTCTGTGACTGCTTTCCTGCCTGCTTCCACATGTGAGAGACTGCTGAGCTCACTGGCATGCCGAGCTGGCAGTGACAATCCAGGTGACCACTCAGAGCCATCAACCATTCCCAAGCACATCTCCCACACAGAGCCATTCGGTGGCCAGAGGGCCAAATATTGTGAGGTTTGAGGAATCTCCTTTTCATAAAGACACCAGCAAGGGTGGTGACAAATGGTGGTGACAATCCCCTGCTGAATTACAGCCCCACGGGTCCTCTGGGAGACAGCAGAATCTGGATGGATCCACAGCAGACAGGGAATAGGACAAGGTGCCAGCCCTGCAGGAGGTGCTGAGGAGGGGACACAACCTCCTGAAGCTTCTTTTGGGGGCAGCAGTGCTGAGGAGAGAAAACCTCCCACAAATGGGAATCCACAGCTGTAACCTCTCACATGTTGGACAGTCAGTTATACAGCCCATCCTTTATTTTTCTGAAAAAAGTGCCAGACTGAGCACACGTCCTCCTCTGTGACAGCCCCACAACACATGGGAAGGGGAGACAGGGGCTCCCACCTCTCTCCAGGAAGAGCCGATTAAACAACACCTGCCCTGAGGTCAGCTCGGAGCTCCCTTTGGGGAGAGGAGCACCACCAACACCTGCCTGTGCCTGGGGCACAAGAGCTTCACACCTCTCTGCAGATAAACACCAAAGTGTCGCCTTCTGGTGTCCCCCATACCACAACGATCCTATCGCCAGTTTTCTGGAACATCTCCCACCCACGCAGCTGGGTAAGGGTAGCAGCCCAGATCCTTCCCCAGCTGCCCACTCTCGGGGCTCCGGGCACGGGAGGTTGTTTTCCTGGGGCACAGGCATTGCACAGTGTCACCACGCAGTGTCACCACGCGGTGTCACCGCCCCTCAGCGCTGTTTGCTCCGGGCCCAGCATCCCGCTTTGCTCACAGCCAGCCGTGCCTCCTTGCAAAACAGCGGCCGGTGTTGGAAGGTGTCACCCCCCGGCCCCTGCTGGGAGCATCTCCGGGCGGGCAGGAGCGGATACGGCTCGGGCTGCTCGGGGAGGGGGGACACAGCCAGCTCCGGAGCGCCGGCAGGTGTGTGACACATGGGGGTGTGTGACACACAGGGGTGTGTGAGACCCACAGGTGTGTGTGACAGAGGTGTGTGTGGGACACAGGGGTGTCTGTGTGTGTAGCTGTGTGTGACACAGGTGTATGTGTGACACAGGGGTGTGTTTGTGTATAGGTGTGTGCACCAGGCAGGCTTGCACGTGCAGGGGTGTGTGTGCGTGTGTACAGGCGTGCACATACAGGTGTGTGCTCATCACAGGTGTGTGCCCAGGTGTGTGTCCGCGGGCTCCCGCGCGCGCACAGGTGCGTGCTGTGGGCGTGTCCTTTCCCAGCCCCGCCCATAGGCGTGGCTCGCCCGGGGGGCGTGCAGCAGCGTGTGATGCCCCGCCCGCGGAGAGGCGTGTCCGTGTCGGTGGCCGGGGCGGGCCGGTGTCGGTGTCCGGGGCGGGCCGGTGTCGGTGTCCGGGGCGGGCCGGTGCCGGTGCCCGGGTGCCCGGCTGCTGCGGCGGCCATGGCGCGGGTGCTGGTGGTGGGCGCGGGGCTGACGGGCGCGGCGGGCGCGGCGCTGCTGCGCGGGGCCCCGCGGGGACAGGTGGCCGTCTGGGACAAGGCGCGGGGCGCAGGTGGGTCCGGCGGGGCGGGGGAGCCCTGCCGCGTGGTGTCATGTGTGGTGTCATGTCATGTGTGGTGTCGTGTGTGGCGTGTCGCGCAGGGGGCCGCATGAGCACGACGCGCACGGACCGCGGCAGCGCCGACCTGGGCGCGCAGTTCGTCACCTGCGAGCCGGAGCTGGCGGGGCCGCGGCTCAGGTGAGACCCGCCCTGTCCCATCCCATCCCCATCCCCATCCCCATCCCATCCCATCCCCATCCCTGCTTTAACCCCTGCCAGCCCCCAAAGCCCCGCAGCCGCTCGCTCGCCGCCCTGCCCTGCCCTGCCCTGCCTGCGGGATTTGCGGGCAGCAGTGGAGGGGTGGAAGCCGGGAAAGGTGTAGGTTGGGATGAAAGGTGCAGGGGTAGCTCGCCTGTGCCATGGGGAAGGGGATAGAGGTGTAGCAGCGGTGCGAAAATGCAGAATTTGCCTGGAAAGCAGCGGAAGGGCAGGTGCGCTTCAGGCACCTGAATATTCCTGTGCTCCGCAGCGGGTGTGGAGGTCGTGCTGCTGTTCAGAGCTTTGGGGAAATGCTGTGTATTCCTCTGCCTCCGGGTCAAGCTGCTGACAGTTCCATCACAGGTAGCCTTGCTCTCAGGTAAAAGGCCAGGCCCAATGCAATAGCAAGGTAGTTTGTTCTTTTATTGCTGCATTTATGCATAACCTGCCTTGAAATGCAGCCTGTTAAAATTCAGGCTGGTCTTAACTTTGATTGTGGGAAACAGAGCGAGTTTTCATGTGTATTTCCGTGCATTCATCTGTATTTCCCGTGTGTTTCTTCCTTTCCAGCTTCTACGAGGAGCTTGTCACTCACGGCATCCTGCAGCCACTGACCGCTCCCGTGGAAGGAATGGTGGTGAGAGAAGGCTCCCGCAATTACGTGGCACCCCAGGGCATCTCCTCGGTTGTCAAGTACTATTTGGAGCAGTCAGGTAATGCCTTTGGATGCCTTTGTGTGAAGGGAAAGGTTTTAATGGCTGTGTTTTTGGCGGTGCCTTTGAACGGGGTTTCAGATTTAAATCCCTGATGAGGATGTTTACGTTCCTTTTGGTTTGTGTATGCCTGGAAGTCGCCTGGGTGGATAAACGTGTCTGTGAGCTCGGTGAATTTCCGAGTCCTGCAGGTATAAAAGTCCTTATAGAACATCTGCTGTGTAACTGGAGGCAGAGGGGTGAGCTCCACCCTGTGTTTTGGGGAAAGGATGTGAGCCTGCTGGGTGGAGAGTCCTTTGTGAAATGAGTTTAAACTCTCTAACTGCTGCCTTAGATGTCATGTGGCACAACCACGTGAGCAGTTCAATGACTTATTTAACCCTGTTTGGAAAAGATTGAGCTGTGAGAATAGTCAAGCTTTGGCATTCCCTGAAATTGATTTCATTTTTTTTTAATCAGCTGTTTTTTATACCCTAACCTTGTAAATAATTAGCTATATTCCTTCCCTCTGGCAGTGGGAAGCCATTCCCCCTTTCCCCCCTTGCTATAACTCTCTCTGAGTGCATTTTCCCTGTGGAATTCCCTGCTATAAGGTCTTTTTCCCACACAGGTGCAGAGGTGTCCTATGAGCAGCACGTAACTCACATCTCTCTGCGGGATGGCAGGTGGGAAGTCTCCAGGAAAGCCGGGCCCCCGGAGCACTTTGATGTGGTAATTCTCACCATGCCTGTCCCACAGATTCTCCAGCTGCAAGGTGACATTGTGAACAGTAAGTTCGGGCCCTCAAGGTGGCAGCTGTCGAATTTAAAATAGCATTTGAGCATCTTGTGAAGCAAAAAAGAACACTCAGCAGTCTGAGCTGCTTAATTATTCCATCAGGACAGGCTGGAAAATGATAAGAGGTGGGTAATTTCAAGGCCATACATGTTTTGACAGCATAAAATACCTAAATGGATGAGTCAGTTTTGAATCTGGTCTTTAATTTTTTTTGCTGACTTCTAAAGCAGGGCTTGTCTTTGTGCAGCTTGCAAATAGTTACTGAATTGCACAAGTTTTCTTGAGCATTTCTGTAAAGAGAAGGATCTTCATTACAACCTCTGATTTTAAGCTTTGTGCCTAAATAGGTGAGTATCCTGAAAGAACAGCACTTCTCTGCTAGTTGCTGCTTCATGAGGCCTTCCATTTACCCTGGAAAATAATGGTGGGTCTGGCCCATCCTGTCCTTACTGTGGTGGTCCGGTTAATAGTGAAAGAAATAAAAATAGAATAATAAATGGCATAGAAAAATAGAAATAAAAAGTAGAAGAGAAGTAGAGGGAGTGTTTTTTCAGAGCTTTCCTGAGTTTGTGCTGTCTCCATCTCAAGGCCTTCTCCAGCTGGCACTGATGTCTTTGCAAATTGTTTTTCTTGGGGTAATTAAATCCTTTCTTGTCCAGAAAGCGGGCAGCTCCCCTTCAGAAGGTGTAATTAAGGTGAACAGCTCATTTCACTTGCTCTTGAGTGAGCTGGAGCTGCCAGATGCTTCCCACAGCATCCTCTCTCCATACTCTGTGTAACTGCAGGATTGACTTTTATCTGAGGGAATCCAGCAAGTTTTGTCTTCTCCTCCCCTTCTTTCCTGTTTCTCTTCCCCTCTCTGCCTGTTCCCTGGGTTGAGACCAGCTTCCAGATGTCCATCCAGCTGTTCATTCTGCATCTCGGGCTGCAGGACTGACTCCCCTTACCCCAGAGCTCCTTGGCATTGGAGCCAGGGGCATCTTTACTCCTGGTTCTTTAGGCTAAGGGCAGGGAAGAGCAGCTGAGGAGGGTGTTTCAGAGCCTGAGCAGGGTGCAGTTTCAGCTCTGTTTTGACTTTCAGAGGCTCGGGTGCATCGCTGTGTGTAAATCTCAGCGTTGTTTTGGTTGTGTGTCAGAGAGCCGAGTTTTGCTGGCAGAGAAGGGAGCCTTCCCTGGATTCACCTCGCTTGGGATTTAAGATGCAATTTCCTGACAGCTGCTGGAAGGAATGGGTGTTCTCTCCCCTCCACATTGACACTTTTCAGTCATTTGTACGCTCTGGCCTCCCAAATCTAGGGGCAGAAATCGGATTCTAGCAGGAGCCATGTTTGTGCATTCCCTCCCGGTAGCGATTCCAGCTGCTCCTGGAAGGGGAGGTTCCTGCTGCCTGTTGGAAATTTCCCTCCGGCTGTCACTGCGGGTGCCAGGGCTCTGTTGCTGCCGTGGGATGGAGCAGGAGATGTGCAGAGCTGGAGGAAGAGGAGGGCTTCCTCCTGTGTGGCCAGCAAAGGGTCACGTGTGGCCACTCTGCCACTGGAAGGGGACAGGATTTGGGAATATTCCCTGCTGCCCTGGGAGGCCCTTATTGTATAGAAGGATCTGGAGCTAACTGAAAAATGTGCCTGGGCAGTGTTAATCCCAGTGGCTGTTGTGGTTTGGGATGAGGGGTGTTAGAGGAATGAGTTTTGGCTGTTCCTGCTGCTCTGGTGTCACATCCCTGCTTTGGCAGCTCCTTCATCAGGGGCGTTTATTTATTAAACCCATTTATGGGTGTAAAGCTTTCCCACATCCCCCGTGGTCTCCCTTCTCTTGCCCCATCTGAGCTGCTCCCTTTTTGGGCCAGTTTTGCCAGGGGTTGAAGTGCTTGGCTGGAGACCTGTGCCAGGACCCTCTTGAGCCACTTGGGTTAATTTGCCTCCCAGCTGAAATCCAGATGAATTTTTAAGTGGGTTGTGGTGAGGCATTGCTGGCATTAATGTGTGGATAAAGGCTGCAGGAGAGGAGAAGGAGCAAAGGAACAGCTGGGTGGGGTAGGGGATGCTTTGATCCTTTAGTGAGGGTTGGAATTAGCTTTTGACATTTGAGCCTGAATTGGAGAGTTCAAATGAGTTGCCAGAGGTAGGAATTTACCCCTCTGGAGTTCACCATTTTCCTGTTTGAGGGAGGAGGTCTTTTGCCCCCCACGTGTTTTTTTGAAAACAATTTTCACTTATTTACACCATACTTGGAAAATTAATATTTTGAAACAACCTCTCAAATTTTACATTTCTGTTTGAATACTTGAACTCAGTAGACTAAACTAGACTGGATAGTTTTTATGTCCTTTAACCTCTTAGATGAGCCTGAACATGATGTCATGGTGGAGCTGTGTGTGTTTAGGAGGAAACACAATTAAGTGGCCTTTGGCAACCTGAAATTACCATGTTACATGGGCTGTGTGAGAAATGAATGTTCCAGATTTACTTATCTTGTGAGAGAAAAAGCAAGTCTTAGATTAATGGAGAAATTAGTGTGTAAACATGCTCAATTTTTTATAAAATAAATAATGTAATAAGCAGTGTGTGTCTGTGTATATATACATATATAAATATAATTCACCTTAATTTTCAGCCTTTATTCATTCTTTCTACAATTATCACACCCAAATAGATGCTAATTATTCAGTTGCATATTTATCAGCAGCAGAGCCAGCATGAGTTCCAGTAGCTGCTGCATAAAGGGTTAACTCCTTGCAACATGTTTGGAACAACAATAGGTGGCAGCAATCAAATGATGTTTGGGACATTCAGCTTGAATAACTAAATTAAATTCACTGCACTGATTTGGGCTTTACGTATTCTGCTAGTAAATAGTGGGGTTGTGCAGCAGATAAAAGGGAAATTAATAAATGTTTCTGAGGTTTGTAGTGTCAGTTCAAGGAAAGGAATAAATTTACTTAAAAGTAGGATCTTGGCAAATAAAAGGACAAGATTTTGCAAATTGTTCATTGTCCAACAGTATTTCAAAGGTGCTGGACTGTTACACAGGCTGCTGATGTTAGAAAAATCCTAGATTTATAGCCCAGATTCCGTGTGATCACTGAGCAGTGTAGTTCTTTCTGTGCATTTTCATTTCAGTTGGAGAAGCCTTCTTATCAGTTCTGTTTTTTAGTTTAAGGCATTTGGCAACACGGCAATTTAAGGTTGCAGCAATTTGCAGGAGGTTTTTTTTTATTATTATTTGTGTGTTCAGAATGTTTTCATTATGTTGCTTTCCTTGGAATTTCAAATTACAGTTCTGCATGTTTAAGCTGCTAATAAAACAGGATGGCTTGGCTTTTGTTTCGAGCCTGACCTATTTTTTTTTTTCCATCTGTGTGAATGTCCCACATGTTTTAAATAATACAAGCTGATGAGAAGATACAAGTGAAATAGGGCTGTATTTGCGTGGGAAGGCTTTATAATGTGAGTTAGGAAAGCACAAAACTCTGATAATTTTTCACGAGTCACAAGTCCTTGCTGAGTGAATGTGTTTATTTTTGGATAGCACGACGATAAATTCGGAATTCTGTGCTTCCAGTTCCAAGCAATCTAAGCAGGGCTTATCCAGCTTGGAGCTCTCATTACCTAACAGATCTGAAATGTGCACTGTAAACATGTACACTGATTTGTTAGTTGCTTATCAGGGAGCTGAGGCCGCAATGTGGAAATATTTGGGCTTTTTTGGAAACATATTTGGAGGAGTTCTTGGTTGGGCTCCTTTTAAAACCTGGCTGGAGAGCACCCAGTGCTGCTGAGGCTGTGGCAGGGGAAGGGTGTGTGGTGAATTTGGGTGATCCCTGGCATGGGATTGCCAAAGGCAATACTGGGGCTGCAGCAGGACATGGAGCATCCATCCCTGTGCAGCAAACCCTCGTGTCCTGCTGGGTTTTGGGGCAGGATTCACCCCTGGCACTCGGAGTGAGCTGTTCCCTGCTTGGATGCAGTGCCAGGCTGCCGGTCCCTGTGTCCCTCTGCTGCTGCCAGCTCTGCCCCAAACCCTGCCCAGAGGAGATCTCACCATTCCAGCAGGGAGATGGAGATTTCTGTCATGCCATCCCTGAAGAGTTTGAGTTGGAAGGACTTTAAAAGCCATTGTGCCACCCCCTGCCATGGCAGGGACACCTCCCACCATCCCAGGCTGCTCCAAGCCCTGTCCAGCCTGGCCTTGGGCGCTGCCAGGGATCCAGGGGCAGCCACAGCTGCTCTGGGCACCCTGTGCCAGGGAACAATTCCTTCCCAAAATCCCGTCTAACCCTACTTTCTTCCAGTTTGAAGCCATTCCCCCTTGTCCACGCCCTTGTAACGAGTCTCCATCTTTTTTGTTGGCTCCTGCAGGCCCTGCAAGGCCTCATTTTTGTCACCCCAGAGCTTCTCCTCTCCAGGCTGAACAACCTCTCCCAGCAGAGCTGCTCTGTCCCTCAGATCATCTCATTCTTTTGGGAGGTTGTTTTTCCTCTTTTTTTTTTGTTTTTCTCTTTTGGTCCAGGGCTTGGATTTGCTCTTGGGATGGTGTGACAGGCGGGAGGGAGGGAGGGAGGCAGGAGGGAGAAGGTGGCACTGCACATCTGGGGAGCAGGGCAGTGTCTGAGGAGGAGCAGCTGCCTCCAGAACCTCTCTGGCAGCCTTCAAAGCAGGGCAGAGCTCCTCTGCTCCCTGCGTGCGGTGCAGCTCGGCTATGGCCTCTCTCAGGGAGTACTTCTAAAAATAAAGGCTGCCTGAGCTGGAATTGTACATCAGGAGGAAAAAAAATAAAAAAAATCAAAGTAGGCCGTGTGTATTCTTCAGTGTGTGTTTTTAGGTGGTTTTTTTTAATATCTACAGTGCTTATAATGGGCTTATTCTGCAGTTCTTGATCACATTGGAAACCTGTCAAACATGCTGATGCCAGTGACCCTCTCCCTCTGGGGAGTGTGGGGATTAAACCCCACGAGTGTGGGCAGAGAGGAGGCTTGGAAAGGAGAGTGAAATCCAGTCTGTATTAGATAAAGGGCTACTTTTCATTTTGGTGTTGTCAGCTGAGGCTGCCTGCCTTGGGTGGAGAGCTGAAACTCTCATTTGACAGATGTCAGGGTAAAACAGAAGGAAAACCAGATGCAATTTGCTGGAAGAGCAAAATATGCAGCTTTTTGTCTTCAGGCTTGGTTCCCCCTCCAGGGCTGCCCATCCTTTGGCCAGACCAGGGTGCCAGCTCTTAAAAAGTCACCCTGCAGAGAAGGTGAGTCCTGCTGTGTCACAGCATCACCTTTCAGAGCCTGGAGACGTGGCAGAAGCATTTCCTCCAGCAGTGCCTGCTCCTGTCCTGCCCCACCTCCAGCTGCAGCAGCACAGCTGTCTGTGGGACCTCAGACATGCTCCCCCCGCCCTTTCTCCCCCAAAAAAGGGTGGGGGAGTTATTTTTAGCAGGCTCAGTGGTGTGATCCTCAGTTCACCATGTGGCCCACAGACTTGCTGGCACATCCTGCTCTTCCAGCAAGGGCAGGGAGCAGCTCAGGGGCTGGGAGAGTGGTTGAGCCTCTGAATGCTGGTGATTCTGTGGTTTGAGTCCTAAGCTCAGGTTTCCTGTGCAGTCCCACGAGGGATTTCAGAGCACCTGCACGTTAAACTGGCAGCAGATTGTGCTGATTTAGCTGGGCTGGTTTGGAAAAAAAAGGGGTTTTTTTTGTGTGCTGACGCTTTCAAGTCTGCCTGACGTGGCTGTTTGTAATTTCTTAAACCTGGATGTGCTTCTCCTGCCACTGCAGCCTGGGCTGGCTTGGCAGGGTCCATCAGCACCCGGGCTCTTGGTCACAGACTTTATCTGATGCTTTTTTAGCTCTTTTGTGTCATTCCAGAACCCAAAATAGAGAATGGGACCGCAGACAGCTGAACATGCACAAAGATCAGCCGTGTGCACAAAGTGGGGTTTTATTTTCTGGATAATAAAGGTGATGGTATTTGAGCACAGGACATACTTGGAACGGAACAAATAAATGCTCTGAAGTTTGTTTATCCCAACAATAAACACAGATACCTCTCAGCTTTTTCCCAGTCTTTGGTTTTCTCCAGGGGTTAGGTTCAGATGGAGAAATCTTTCCAAAGCTGCTTTTTGCCATGAGCCCAAAAGGAAGGAGTGGGGGGGAAAAAAAAAAGTTCCTTGCCAAAAAATGAGACCAAACTGAGCAATTCTGAAACTTCTTTATTTGTGTCTTGTGGGACATGTGTTTATTGAGCTGCTGGTTTCTGTGTTGTAGGAGGCTGGGATGTGCTATAAGATCTTATTCTTCAGGAATTCCAGTTAGGGCATTTTTACCAGCCTTGAATTTTAAGATCCTGAATCTAAAATGGTTTTGATGGTTGGTTTTGGGATGTATGATAATGTTATGTGTCACCTCTCTCTTTGAATAAAATAATTTTTTTTTTAATTTGGAGTTTTTCACTCAGTTTTTTTTTTTTTTTTAATATATTTTGGAAAGCTCTCTGTCCATTCCTGTTACCAAACCTTCTGGGCACACTTGGGAGACAAAAAGGTGCAAAGGTGACCACAGGCTGATTTGGACTTTACAGCCTTCTTTTTGATGTGAAATCTGCGACTCAAACTGTGGCTTTTATAGAGCTGAAAACCCTTGAAAAGTCTGGTGCAGGTTTGCAAGCAGTCCTTGCATTTAATTGCTTGCTTTGGGATTTATTTATTTTTTAGTGCTGCAATGGAGTAGGCAGACAAAAGCCTTCACTGGACAATGTTTTTTAACTGCATTCTCATAGCTTAGGCAGTGCCTCTGGACTGGATGGGGTTTTGTGGATTTCTAGAGGATTTTTTAATAGTTGCTGGCCACTCCCATCACTGTAATTGAGACCATTCTTTACAAAGATTATCTTTACCTCCCACGGGCACGTCTGTGAACTCTTCAGTTATTTTTGCGGTCCACATCTGGATTAAAGCAGAGAAAAAATACTAATTTTAAACCTAATGAGGTTTTGGCTCCATTGAGTCAAACCTAAATTTTGTGTGGAGCCTGCTGTCAGCTCTCCACACTCGGCTTTGTAATTTCCAGGAATGCTCTTGGATTAAAGAAGCCTTAGGAATAACTCACCCTCAGACACCTTTTGTAGAAATCAAAAATGATTCCCTGAGCCATCAGGTGAGATGTTACAGATGGTTTTGGATTTACCTGTGCTGCCTTGGAAGCCAGGGTTCATTACTGGTTGCCTTGCTGTTCCTTAGGGTTTGGATTCCCTCCTCTACCCACCTTGTTAGGGATGCTCAAAGCACTGTAACTATTTAAAAAAAGAGAAACAAGCTCTCTTCGAGGGCTGGTGTAATTTAGGAAATGGGATGGGCTGGGTGAGGAGTGAAGGTGTGATTGGTCACCTTTATTGACTCTGCTGATGAAGCACCTCCTGTTGTAGCAGTGGACTCTGCTGCCACAAATTATTTGAAGCTTAAAGAACCTTACTGAAATGGATTAAAGCTATCTCTTCACTTGATTTATTCCACAGAACCAGGGACATGCAGATCAGGCTTTCCAGAGTCAGCCCTGATGCACCAGGAGCCTCCAGTTCTATTCCCAAAGTCATCCTTTAGAAATGCAGCTCTGCCAGGATGTGGCTGAGTGATGAGACTCTGCAGAGGCACAGAGGATGGGTGTACACCTCTCCTCAAAGAAGGATTTGCTGCTCCCTTCCCACTGGATTTATACGTGAGGGAGAGTGGGCTGCGTGCCTATGGAAATGCAGGAAAATAAATTTTATTCAGTGAACTGTGTGCAGGCAGCAAGTGGTTTAAGTGTCTCACAGTGACTGCAGAACAAGGAGGTGGTGGTGGGGTTTGAAAAGCACAAAAGAAATAGATTTGCTGTCTGTTTCCATGTCCTTTTCTCTCTGGCACAGTAGGAGATGTGTTTGGGATCACTGATGTGAGACCTTTTCATATATTCTGATTTAAGCCATGCTGCTTGCAAAACCAGGCATTCACATTTTCTAATGGGAATTATGCTCAAAACCAACTTAAAAGCAGGGAAAAAATATTAAATTTGAAACGACCACTTGGTTTCAAGTGGCTGAACTACAGCTAGGATTTGTGCCCAGCTCCTTGGAAAAGATACATCTTTTTCCCTAAGACGGAATTTAGCCAAAGCTGAGTTTTCTAGATGGAAGAAAACACCACATAATTCTTACTGAAACAAGGAAATTTGCCTCAAAATTGGGGTTTTTTGTGCAGACTGTCATAGGATAGTTTGGGAGGGACCTTGAAGCTCATCTCATTCCATGGGCAGGGACTCCTTCCTCGGTTCCAGGTTTCTCCAAGCCCTGTGAGCCTGGCCTTGGACGCTCATTGTAACAATTAAATATTGATACTTCTTCTTGTTAGCTTTTTACAAGGTGCTGGCCCTTTGCAGACATTTTGTAAGGCACCATGTGGTAAATGACACCTTTAGATGTCAGTGTAAGTCTGTTTGCCTCGTGCTGCTGCTGCAGGATCTGTCAGCATCTGCACACTTGGAAAGAGGTGAATAATTATATATATAAACATAGTATGATATTATATTATATAATATGATATGATATATTACTTTAGAACATATATAATATATAAAACATAATACATCATAATATATAATTAATAACATAATATATAATTAATAATTATATAATATGATATATGATATATAATATAGTATTATATTATATAGTACTATATTATATAACATATAATGTAACATATTAATTAATAATTATATATATTGTATCTTTATATAATAAATTATATATATCATATATCATTATATATTATATTTTATATTATACATGAATATAATAAATTAAAAATATAATAATATCAATAGAAATCAATAGAAATATATACATTTATAAAAACTTATATAAATATATAATATATTTAATTATTACATAATTATATAACATGTTATGTAATATACATATAATATATATTATATAATAATATATTATATATTCTATGTGCTGTAACTATTTTATATACTATTTATGTAACTATTATATATATTATTTTATTGTTATTTTAATTAATTAATATGTAAATATATATTTTTATATTATATATAACTAATAAATGACATATCTGTGGTGCTATCAGAATGCTTCCAGGAAGACATCCCAGTCTCAATTTGGATTCTGCTTAAAATCCTGGGAGAGGCCGTGGTTGTAGCAGGCTTTTAAATTTTATAGAATAATAGAAATATATAAATTTTTATAATGTATAACTATTACATAATTATATATTATATAATATATCGATAATAATATATATTGCACAACAATATTGTATAATTCTATATTATATTATATATAGGATGTATCTATTACATATATTTATATATATAAAATAAATGACATATCTTTGGTGCTATCAGGATGCTTCTAGGAAGGCATCCCAGTCTCAATTTGCATTCTGCTTAAAATCCTGGGAGAGGCCATGGTTATGGCAGGCTTTTTAAACTTCACTCCTCCAAGTTTTTGCCCCTTGGTTCAGAATTCCTTGTGATTTTCCCAGCTCTCCCCTGCCTGTTGATGACACACCTTTGCTGCTTCAGGGCCTGAAACTCTAATAGGTGTTTGGAAAATAAATGTAACAAATAAATTTATTTTTTTTTACCCTCAGGCAGTGGTAGAATGCCTCAGTAATCCACAGGGAAGGGGTCTGAGAGTTCCTTGGGAGCAGTTTGAGGCTTGTTTGGGAAAAAGTTTGGCTTTCATGTCTTTTAAGTGCTCAAAAAACTGTGGTGGTTCTGGATCCTAAGCGGGATTTCCAGGTGGTTTGCTGGCCTGAGCTGGGCTTTGCATCAATACTGATTTTATGGGGTTTGGCTTTGTGTTTTTTAAGCCCGCATCAATTTTCTGCAGTGGAGCTGTGCTGCTGATCCATGTGTGTTTATAGGCAATGAGAGACATTCTTACTTGGTGTAGTTTAAATTAGGATTTGTTCTTCTCTGTCATGTTTCTTCAGCCATAAATCCTATCTCCCCACTTTTCTGTGTGTGTGTTATCTCTTGTATTTTCCTGTAAAGTCAAATGTCAGGGTACTCAGTATTAATAACAATCTGTGGGGGTTTAAGGTTCAATTTTAAGTGAGTACCTGTGTGGGGTTTTTTTATCTTAATGGGATTTGCAAGGCAGAGAAGTCTGGGCAGTGTATTATGACATCACTATTTCTGCTTTGTTGTTTTGTTTTTTTTTTCCCCTTTGTTACATTTATCTATCAGAGCCAATAGTCACCATCAATAAAAGCATAAAAGCAGTTTTCTAAGAAACAGTTCCTTGCTGCAGGAGGAGGGCAGTTTGGCTTCAGAATCCAGCATTTGGTGTGATGCACTAATAGCAAGGATCTTTTATTCCATCTGGTATCTTTTTTCAGCCTCTGGTAGGTTGCAGCTGATCTGTCAATAACTTCCAAGGAATCATATTTTTGTTTTCCCCCCTCCACTGTGTCACTTTTTGAGCATTAGGATTTGTTAGCCATGGCTTCCCTTCTCGCAGGCTAAAAAAAGGAGAGTGGAGATCCAGGTTTTTAAGCTGTGCACTTGATTGCGTGTCTAATTTATGAAATTCTGGCAGAGGAGGGGCCAGTTGCAGTCAGGTACAGCTTGTTTAATTTATCTGTGCTTCCAGAACATGTGCTCAGCATGCTTGGCTGCCTGTCTAAATCCTTTGGAAAGTCGTGACAGGACTCAAAATGAAAGAACGTGTGATAAAACAAAAGAAATAAACCAGACAAGACACCCAGAACATGTGATCCAGTCGAAGCCACACGAAACTGATTGTGGGTGAAGCATTACAAATGTACACAGCTTTAATTGAATTTAATTTTATTATTTTAGCCGTCTCTGGTAGTGATTATGTCCTAGGTAGATCTGAAAACCAGGGGAGGAAGCTGCTTGAAAAACAAGCAAAAATCCCTGTTACTGATGGAAATTTAGTAATTTAACAACATTTAGCTGTCAGAGCTCTGAAGTGGGGCTGTGGTTTGCACGACAGAGCAGCCTCAGCTTGGGGTGAAGTTTTATCTTCCCTTTATCCGTGTCTGAGCCTGGGAGTCAGTGCTGATCACACAGATGAGGGTTTGATGAGGACTCCTGAACAACCTGGCCCTTCAGACTTGCTGGATTGCTCTCCCAATATTCCCTTTTTTCCATCATTCCATAACTGCAGCATTGGAAGGTGTCGCTTTTGGGTTTGCCCTTTTTTTTTTTGAGACCAACAGCTGAGATGCCAAAGTATGGGAGGAAGAAAGTAACACACTTTATGTCTGGCTTTATATCTGTCCAAAATACCTAGTGCAGACCCAGGGAAAAAAGCTGCTCGTGGGAGAGATCATTGCATAACCCAGAATGGGAAATTAAATATTATACAGAGAAGAAAAAGTGCTGGCACTTCCCCTTTGGTGTGGTTTTGATCACCAGAAGAAGTCCTGGTAGGAGGGAGAAATGAGGTGGTTTATCTTTGCTCCCCACGTTCCTGGGCCAGCCTCCCTGTGTCACCAAGGCAGGTATTTGGACAGAAAATAAGGAATGGAAAAGAAGAACGTGGGGTCACTTATTTCTGTGGCATGACAGGCACGCTTTGCAAAATGTTACAAAGAATTAACAGAATGGCTTGTTAAATTTCATAGCTGAGAGCCACACAGGGCATCATGAAAGTGTTAAATGTGAGGACAAACCACAGAACTTTCTAACCAGCTCTAGAATAAATCTGTTATTAAGTTTTTTTTGCTATAACAGTGGATTAGTGATTTTTTGGTTTTTTCCTCCCCATCATCATGAGATGATCTGGAAATCATTGAAGTTTCATACTAAAACATTACAGGTAGCAGTTGACACCCAATTCCCAGCTGTTTCAAGGGAGAGCACAAGAGAAGAAGCCAAATAATGGAATTCTTCTTAAAATTAAGTCTGCTGTGCATTCAACCTGCAGAATGAATAAAGAAATGAGTGTGTTTTTTATCAGTTTCTCATCAAATCTTTCTATAAATGTATTTGCATTCCCTCAGCCCTGCACTGGGGCTGACCTGAGCAGGCAGCAAAAGGGGAGAGAGATGAAATTTTCCTTCTGAGAGCATATGGTTTTATTTAGAATGTGTTTCACAACTGTGACGTGCAGAGACAGGGTTTACTTGTGCTCCACACTCCCACTCACCCACTCTGCAAGGAAAACTGCACTCAGGATTTTAATAAAAACAGGAAGAGTGCATGGATGGAGGTGGAGATTTATTCTATCAAAGTGAAGATAAGCATGGCTTCACTAAACCAAAGAAAATTAACTTTTAGGTTTATTTTTAATAAAATAACTTTTCATTTTAATTTACATTAACTTTTATGTTTTTATACTTCCTGAGCATGCTGCTTTGCATGGTTGCAGGTGATTTCTGGGTGTAGAATAATGATGTGTTTTCGTCAGAAAATTCTCTGGTGGGGAATGCTTGGAGAGGAAGAGTGACAGAACCTAGTCCAAACACAGATATTGCAGTGTGTGCATGGGACAGAAAAATCTGTCCTTGGATAAAGTTATAGCTGTCTTGCTTTTTCTGCCACATGGTTTTTAACTCTAAAATGCTGATAAACTGCAGCCTCTGGGTCTGCTCACATCCAAGTGCTGCATCTCTTGGTACTGCTAAAAACATATATTTTTTTTAAATTGATGGTTTAAAAGCTGTTTGTTCATGTTCCCCTTTCAGCCTCCTTTAACATTTATGCATGTGACAGAACTGATGCAAAAAGGGAAGTACCAGTATTTCAAATATAGATGTTGGTCTTAAACCTGGTGACTTTTATATGGTGACAATTTCAGTGTTGGGTTGTGGTGGAGGCACAGGGTTTGTCCTGTACCTGTGTCCTTCCAGAGTATTCCAGTTTATAAATCCTGCTATTTCCACATTTATTCCATGCAAAAAAGAATTTTCTCAGCTATTACAGTCTCACACCCATCTAGCTTTTCTACAAATTTATTTTTTATTTCCATTGAGTGCAGGAAACGCAGAGCCTTACCCTGGTCTCTACAGCTGATGTGGAGCAGGGTGGTGATCTGCAGTCTCTCCAAAGTGAGGAAATCCCCCACGGAAGCCACTGGAGCTCCAGTCACATTCCAGACAGTGAATTTTTGCTGCTTCCTGTGCAATATGGACTCTGTTTCTCCATGAAGACAAAAGCCTTTGTTCTGCTGAGTCACACTCCAGAAGAACAGACAGCCCCACAAGAGTTGACACGCTCTCCTTCTACTTCCAGTTTTCGCTTTGTACTTCTCCCCTCTACTCGCTTCTGCCTTTTTTTGGTGCTGCCCTGGGGTTTTTTCGGTTTGTTTCGGGTTTTTTGGGCTGTGGTGCAGCAGGCAGGTCTTCTCTGAGCTGTGCTGCTGTGGCTCTGTGGTTGCAGGGGTCACATTTACTGTCCCACGCCTGCAGGTTCTGCTCCTTCACCTACCCCTGCCTTGGGAAAGAGGGAAGTGGAAGACAAGGCTGAGCGTTCACAGCATCTCCCAAGGGGATGAGTAATACCCAAAAATTGTTCTTTTTGAGGTGCCTCCTGCCCTTGTTTGGTTGCCCTGAAATACAGCTGGCATGGGGACACACGTGAGGGGTGCAGGTTGGCAGCCAGCAGGGCAGTAATGGGATGTGATCCATGGGAAAGGCTGTGTGACAGAGAAAATACCCATTAAAATCTTTGGTAATTGCAATTAGAGCAGCTTAGAAGAGAGTGTGAGTGTGGGAAAAGGGCTGGGGGTGAGAAAAGGGGAAAAGGAAGGGCCCTGTGGGTATCACCCCCAAACTTGCAGCAGGATCAGGGTCTTAACGTGACATTCCTGTGCTGCTGTGGTCACTTCGGTCCTTCTCCCTTCCCTGGAAGCAGCAGGGAGGGAAATCCATGGTGAAATAAACCCAAACAAACCCCCAGATTAAGGTTGGTGCTCAGATGCTTTAATCCACCAAGTGGAGCAGATTGCAAATTATTCCCAGAGGGGATTTTAATGGGGTCTTGAGGGTTTTACCAATTTTTTTGGAACTTCTGGCACCTCACCTTCTTTTGTTACAGTGGCTGCTTGCAGCTTTATTATGTGTGTTTAGCTCTAGGAAAATCTATACTTGGAGAGGGTTTATTTCCCTATCAATGTTATTAGTGGGGTTTAATTAGAATTATTGCTCACAAAACTGATGGGCTAAGCTGATTGAAGCTCTCTGGGCTAGGTTGGAATAAAAAAGCAAGGTTTTCTTCCTGTGGGAAGGTATTTTGAGCCTCTTTTTTATCTCTTTGTCACTTAGAGCTCATCCTCCACCAGAAGAGTGCACTGCAAAGTTTAGCTGCAATTTGGGTATTTGTTTTACTCAAAAATTAATTTTAAATGGAGTGCCTTCAGTTGTCTGAGATGAAATTGGTAGGAGACAACTATGAATTCCTGGGTTTGGGGAATTATCTTGTGAGAAATTTGGTAAATGAAAAAAAATGCCCTCCGATAAAATTCAGGGACTGTGCATGCAAATTAAAAAAGAAAAAAAAAGTCCCCACATAAAGAAGAAGAGGAAATAAAATATGGAATGCTGAATTCAGGAATAGAAGGGAGAAGTGAGAAGCAGTCAGCAGAAGAAAAGGCTGGTTATTAAAATTGATGGAAAACTTGAGCAGCTGAAAAAAACCCAGAAGGATTTGCCAGTACATGCTGGACATTTGCGTGAACATGCAGCAATGCCTTCTCAGAACCCTGATGAAGTGGGGGTAAAAGAATCCTGGAAAAGTGTATTTTAAAAAAATAAAATCGAAATTTAATTTAAAAACTGTGCTGTCACAGTTTGAGCAAGGAAAGTGGATCCTTTCTGGCAGTTTGTGCAGCTCATCCTGCTCACAATTAATTGCCAAATTTCCACTGACTCTTTTATCATAAGTAGATTTTGCCTCAGTTGAGTTCTTCCCCCATAATGAGGTTTGAAGGGTGCAATTGCCTCTTTATCCTAGAAAGCCAAAAGAATGAGGGAAATGAGTTTTGCAGAGCTGCTGGGAATAGTAAGGGGATAAATAAATCCAGCTGAAGGTGGGGACAAGAAAAAAAATGTTGATTTTTTTTTTTTTCTCCCCCTCCCACTAGGAAAACAAGTAGCTAAATTAAAGTCCAGAGGCTGTGTCCTCTAAACCTGAATGTCACCTGTGTCACAGCTCTGCCTCCACAGGCAGGATTTCAGCCAGCTGGAAAGAAAAAGAAGAAAAAAAGAAAAAAAGTGGTGGATATCTGTGTAGTAAAAAGGTTTTAGCAAAGAGGAAGATGATGCATATATCAGCTTTGCAGAAGAGAAAGATAATTACTGTTAACCATCTCTTTTTTTCCCTTTTATTTTCCCCCCTAACTGTTACTTGATTAACATAATCAAGTTACAGAGGGAGCAATTGCTCTCAATTAGTCCTTGGTTTGCCAATTACATCTTCACTTCATTCTTGATAAAGGCAGGGGAGCTTGGTGAGCCTCAAAGTGTTTCTGTTTTCTCTGTGCAGGATCTGCTGAGCTAATAGAGGGGATGACTCCTCTCAGCAGCATTGCCAAGCTTACACCCTGAAATGATCAAAGGCACAGCGACACAGTTATTTAAGATACCTTCACGTCTGAGAAGATTTAGCACTTTTATTTCTTGGCACAGTTCTGAATCTTCCCTAAAAAGACACTTCAGAGTAAATTAAAAAAAAAAAAAAAAGCTAATTGGGTAGGCCTGACACAGCTGTGAACTGATTTGAAAAATCCCTTTAAAAACAAAACGTGCACAGCGTAATTTGGGATATTTACTAGGATGAGCCAGTCCCTTCTGAGTGACAACTCCTAATGTGTCAGATTTTTTATTGTTTGTTTTCCACATGGGTGAGGCAAGAACTCTCCATCCATTTGTTAGTCTCAGCCTCTGCCCTTGATCACTGTGAGATTCCCTGTGCAGGGAGTTGTTCATCACTGGGTGTTACAGCACCCTCCTTCCCAGGCTTATTTTAAATCACAAATGTGATGAAAATCACAGAACCACGAGGTTTGGGGTGGAAGGGATCTCAAAGACCATCCAGGAGTGGGATTCTTTGTCTTGGCTGATGTTTGCCTTGCCAGTACTGGCAGAGCCTTACAGGATTTAATCAGAATTTTAAACCCCCTCATTGCCTGGGTTAGCACTCTCTGCAGAGGAAAGGTTTCTTGTTTTTCCAGCATGAACCTGGAACTGGAGACCTTTCAGCCTAACAGGCCCAAAGTGAAATTCTCAGAACCTGAGGGATTGAGATTTTTTTTTTTTTCTTTTACAATAGCTACTGTTCAGTGAAATGCCTGTGCCAAGATACTGCCAGGAGCACTTATCTGTCCTCAACAGCAAACAAAAACTGGAGGCGGAAGAGTGAAATAAAAAAAAATATATATATTGTTCAGTCAAGATAGATTAATAGTGGTGCACACAAGCCACACTTCCTTGTGGGTTATATCAGTTCTTTGTATTTTTGTACAGTCTAAAAATGTCTTTCCTTGCCTTTTTATTTATTTTTTTTTCCGTTTGGGGAAACTGGATTGAGTGTTCCCTTTCTGTGGGAACAGTTGGTACCAAAAATGCTTCATTTTGCTGTGTAAAAATGTTCATTTCAGGGCAGTGCAAATGCTGTGCTTTGACTGAGTTTTAGCACTTCCTGAGGATTTTTGTCAAAGGTGGTGGTGGAGAGCAGGGATCTCCAAGGAAGCATTTAGTAGCTTTTATTTAGGTAGTAAAAGAAGAGATGTGGACCTCTGGAAACAGGAGCCCTGGGAATCGAAGAAAATTAGGGAGAATAAATTCAGCTTTGTGTAAATTCAGTGTTTTTAATGCAGAGGGCTGCAGAGCACAGACACAGGATGAGGTTCTTGCTGGAGGGGTTAATCTGGATGTGTGTTGACCTCCCAGATGGGCACGGATTTCCCACAGAATTCTGCATTCTCTCTGCTGTTTTCCAGCAGTGTAGGAAGCAAAGCAGTGCTGCTCGTGTGTGCTTGTGTGTCAAATGGCCAGCCCTAAATTTTAGCATGCTTTTACAAATGAATTGTTCATTACCACACTGGGTTTTGTGCTCCAAAACCTCTCAGTGCAGTTTACAGTGTGACATGTGCATTCATTGCAGGGCACATGAAGCATCTCCTAAAAGCTAAATAATGAGTTGTAAATCTTTCATGCTGAACAAAATACAAAACTGCCAGGTAGGAATTTCTTTTGTGGGGCCAGTCCTTAATTTACCTTTAAATACTCTGAATATTTTACTAGATTAATTGCAGTGGAATGGAAACCTGCTGAGTTGTCATCAATAAAGTTCTTTAAAAAAAATGAATCAGGAATCCTGGTAATTCAGACACTTCTAATTAGGCCTCATATCTCTGGTTCTATTTTTGGGAGGCATTTTGGCTAGCTGGAAGTGAGTGTGCATAATTGTCATGCCAGCTCACCCCTGGCACTGGGGTTGATGTCAGCAGTTTCACTCACTGGGCTGCAAGTCTGAGTCACCCTTTGCTTTAGGATCAGAAACCTTCTGCAGGCTTTGGAGAGGCTCTCCCTGTGATTTGTGACTTCCTCTAAGTGTTTTTGGAAGGATGGATGGGGAGGATGTTGTGTCCCTGTGCACAACCAGCATGGGAGATTGAGAATTCTGGAATTTCTGTGGGGTTTTTTAAATTTTTTTAAAAATTTTTGGTCTTGTTTTCTTTTTTTTTTTTCCCTGTGTTTTTTTTTCCTTTTTTTTTCCCCTGAGTTTTTTATTGTTTTGTTTTTGTTTTTTTCTTTTGTTTTTTTTTTCTTCCCAGTTTAGTTTCAGGACTGCTGCTGCCCAAGAACCCCAAAATATCTTCTGCAAAGTTTCCTCTGATTTTAATCAGTATTGTGTTATTTTTAATAATCTGGGGGGGAATAACAAGGGCAAATCCCGTCTGCTCTTTGCTAAATTTTATTCTGCCAATCCCAATATATGGAGCATGCCAGAAATGATATTTTTTAAAACTTTGTGTTTTGATTTGGCAACTTATACTACTTTTTTTTTTTTCCTGGCTGAGATGACTTTATTTGGTGATGTTATTTTGATTTTTTTTCCGTTCAGATAGGTAATAAATTCTCTCTTGTTTATCCCTAGCAGACCATTTGAGATGGAGCCCTGCCTTAAACCCCACACCACTACAATAAACAGTGCTGGTGGCTCTTGCTGGCTGGCACAGGAATGATGAGCAGGCAGAATCCAGCTCAGTATTTTGAATTTGAGCTCCACCTGTGGCTTTGGTTGTCACTGAGGCTTTGTTTTCATCCTTTCCTTCAAGTTGGTGAGGGACAGCTGAAGGCCAAACCAGATGTGGTTAAAGCAAGCTTCAGCTTTAGGTAATTCTGAGGAGAATGCAAGAAATTTTTGGAGTGGATCCAGCACTCAGAGTGCAGGCCTTAAACTTCATTTTCAGTAGTGTTTGTATCTATATTAATAATATAATGGATAATTAGCACAGTTATAGATTATAATTTATAACAATTAATATAATCAATTATTATTAATAGTATTAATTAATAATATAATTGATAATTAGCACAGTTATAGATTATAATTTATAACAATTAGTATAATCAATTGTTATTAACTATATTAAAATTATCATCATCATCATCATCATCATCATCATCATCATCATCATCATCATTATTATCATTATCATTATCATTATTATCATTATTAAATAATATAATAAATTGTTGTTAATATTATTAATTAATAATATAATGGATAATTAGCACAGTTATAGATTATAATTTATAACAATTAATATAATCAATTATTATTAATAGTATTAATTAATAATATAATTGATAATTAGCACAGTTATAGATTATAATTTATAACAATTAGTATAATCAATTGTTATTAATGATAATTAATAGTGTAATTGATAATTATCACAGTTATATATTATAATTTATAATAATTGATTATACTTATTTATAATAATAATAATTTAGTATTTATCCTTAAAATAGTCATAATAATGCAATAATATAATTATGATAATAGCAATAATACCAATACCAATGATAATAATGATGATAATAATAATGATGATAAAAATAAAAATAATAGTAATGATTATAATAATTATAATAATGATAACAATAATAAATTGATATTTATCCTAAAAATCTAACCAAGCTTTTGGAGTGGCCTGACAGTGTGGGGCAAGGCAGAAGAGCCACTTGGCCACCTCCACTCTGGCAAATCCACAAAGAATTCAAAGTGGTGGGAAGCAAGCTGGGAGCAGTTCAGTCATCAGTTGCATGCAAAGAACTGTTTGGCAAAGCTTGTGGTGTTCTGGGTGGAATCACCTTCCTACCGGGCACGGTTTTTTTGGGTTTTGTAGTCTTGTCCACAGCCAGTTTGAAAGCTGTGTCCTAAATTCCTCCCCTTGAAATTAAAAGGAATTCTCAGCCAAAGGCTGGACTCTGTTTTGGAGGCCTTTTCCAACCTAAATTATTTTGTGATTCCCAGTGTTCAAATTTGTGTTGTTGGTTGATGTGAAAACATCAAATATTTGAGGCTCTATTATTGCTGGTATCCCTCAGGTAAATGTACAATTTGTAAGCCAGGGCCAGAGTGACTCTTTTCACTAATTTAAGCCAAGTGCAAGTTTTTACAGAGAATTAAAAAGCAGGGGTTTAGTCCCTCTGCAGCTCTGCTGGATCTGTAGGAGAGGTGCATCACTGGGCGTTTCTCAGAATGGTTCTATAAAATCCATCAGTTATTTTGTTTTCCTTAGAGGGTTTAAAACCTTTAATTTGGAAGCTGGTAACTACCTCAGAGTGAGCTGTCTTTGTGACCTCTGTAACCACCAGGAAGATGGGGCTGTCGGGATTATCCTCCAAAATATCCCAAAATATCCCTCTGTGGGACAGAGGGACAAAATGGGCCCTGGCCCAGTGACCTGCTCTGTGCCACAGCCTGGTGGTGGAATCCCCCTCCAGGGCCTTTCCCAAAATCCTCCAATATGACCACAAAAAGCCCCCAAACAACCAAAAATCCCAAAAAACAACACAAAACCCCCCCAAAATCAAAACCAATAGTACTTATAAAATATATATCTTAAAATATGACATAAAAATATATATGATATATAAACTATATTTAAGATATAGAAAAATATAAAAATGTGAATATATAAATACATAAAATATAGACAATATATTTATATATTTTAGATGTTATAAAACATGTATAAATATAAAAACATGTTTTATATAAATATAGGAATATAGTTATATGTTTCCCTTCCCAGTCAGTCTTCCAGGAAGCTTGGGGCAGCTTGGGCTGAGTCCCAGGTTTTGGAGGTGCAAATAACCCAAATTCTCTCTGACTTTCACATTTCCATGCTCCCCCCACAGAGCTCTCTGGAGGAAACGTGGTTGGGGTGATGCTGCCATTCCTCCTTCCTTCCCTCACTTGCCAAACTGGATTTATTTTAAATGGGACTTGGGGTGGTTAAACAGCTGCCTTTGCACTTCTCTGTTTTCAGGAGGTTTGTTTTGAAAACTGTGGGATTTCTTATTCAACATGAACACAGCAACACAGCTCACAGCCTTAAATCCACTGCAGGGACCGTGGAAGTTTTTTAAACGCAAGTTTTTTAAATCACAACTTCACCACGGAGCAATCAAATAATGTCTGCTTTTCTGGCTGAAGTGAGAGAAAATAAATATGCAGAATTTGAGCGGCAGTGGGGTTTTTATTTTCATTTTCTCTTTCTGAGGCGGTGTTTTGGGGGGTGATTTGCATGAGTTTTTGGTGTTTTAGTTTCTCTTGGTTATGGTGGGGGAAGTTTGCAGTCCCTGGGAATCCCAGGCTGAGCGAGCAGAGGGTGGAATTGTTCTGCTTACTGCGTGAGGCTGGGATCTGTCGTACAGAAAAAGACCTGGAACCTCATAAACTCCAGCTTGGGATTATTATCCCAGTCCACCAAGCTCTTGCTCCGAAGGCTCGGCAGTAATGAACTCGTCATGTGTGGTTTTGCTTTATTAAAAATGTATGTGACTTTTTGAACTTGGAAATAACACGCGCACACACGCTAGACAAGCCTTTGCTGTGCTATCACAATCTGGCCTCGTTGTGCTATTTATTGTTTGTCTGGCTGTGAATTTGCTCTTTATGTGTGTTTAGTTCTTTCATGTTCCCTTTAAAGGAGCTCCCACTCAGCAGCTCACGAAGCACAGACATCAGGGGTTGAAAAGAATGGCTGTCTGTCCCTGCAGTGCTGTCTTCCAGAAAAGCTGAGAGGAATTACACATGCAGCTCCTGTGGAATGAAAATTGGGCACTTGGTATTTAATAAACAGAGATTTGCTTATCATATAAAAAGTAGGAGACTATTGTATTTGCAGAGACCCTCGTGGCAGGAAGGAATGATGGATCTGACTCCATGTTCTCAGAAGGCTAATTTATTGTTTTATGATACTATATTATATTAAAGAATACTAAACTAAACTATACTAAAGAATACAGAAAGGATGCTTACAGAAGGCTAAAGAGATAATAATGAAAACTCATGACTCTTTCTAGAGTCCTGACACAGGCCCTGATTGGTCAAAGAGTGAAAACAACTCACAGCAGAAACCAATGAAACAATCACCTGTGGGTAAACAATCTCCAAACACATTCCAAAGCAGCAAAACACTGGAGAAGCAAATGAGATAAAATTGTTTTCCTTTTTCTCTGAGGCTTCTCAGCTTCCCAGGAAAAAAATCCTGGGTGAAAGGGTCTTTCCAGAGAATGTGAATGCCACAGGAGACTGCTCATTGTTTTCATTTATACTCCAGAATTGCTCAAGATTTGATTTGGAATTAGTTGTTTGGGGTTTTTTTTTTAATGCAGTTTTTATCTAGGCTGTGAAATGTCCTATTAAAATGTTCATTAGTGTTTCTTTTCTGGAGCCCCATTGGATAAACATGAGCAAATGTTTAGTTTTGTCTGTTTTTACAAGTGACTTTGATCATTTCACCATTCCTGCAGTTTTCCACTGAGCTAACTTTGTATCAGCCAAATTTCTTTCTAATTACAGAATTCTTTTCAAGGAAACACACGAGACCTTCTTTTGTCTGTTGATTGTGTGGAAAATTGGAGAGAGAATAGGGCACTTAGGGAAAAAAAAAAAAGGCATTCTTGGGCCAGGTAGATTTATTATTTGCATTTATCATAAAAATCTAACCAAACTTTTGGAGTGGCCTGACAGTGTGGGGCAGGCAGAAGAGCCATTTGGCCACCTCCACTCTGGCAAATCCACAGAGAATTCAAAGTGATGGGAAGCAAGCTGGGGACCAGTTTAGTGTTGAGAGCCCATGCTCAGACAGGGTTATTTTTTCAGTTCTGTTCTCATTTTACACACCAGAATTCGTCAGTGGGATGGGGAGATCTGGTATGTTCTTAAATATATGATGTCACCAAACCTAATGTGAATAAATATGTATTTCACTGCCAGGCTTTGGGGGGAAACTGATGAATGGAAAACTGAAATCTCGTGGCTGGCTGAAGAGCAGGCCCTCCTCAGCCCTTCCAAACCAGTAGAATTACTGCATTTTCTCAGTAAATCTTAATTGTTTGATCCTTGTTCTGTTCCTCTTGCTGTGTCATCTGATGAATGCCATGAATTAAATATAGTACATTCATTTAAACCACCCACAAATAGTCCTTCCTCCCTATCTCAGCCCAGCCAGCTTTAAAAATAAGTGCTATGTGCTTTTATTTACCACATCCTGCACCGCATGACACTTCCAAGGATGGAACCAAGGAGAGCACACAGCAGTGCTGTTCCATGATTGGAAATCAGATTACAGATTAGAAAGCCCGGAGGGACCACTCTGACCAGATAAAACAGTGCCCTGGAGGCCAGAAGGCTGTTTTAATTGGGGCCAGTCTAGAAAGAAACATCCAGTCTTGGCATAAACACTTCCAGTGATGGATGAGCCAAAGGATGCTTGGTACATTTGAGTGGGGATCGCTCTGGCTTGTGATTTTCCAGCTTTTTGGGAAGGGCAAGAGGTCTTCCATTCCTTGCCTTTGATAGATTTATCTCTCCCTTGAAATCCTGCCTCGGGAGAAGCCTAGATTTAGCTGGCCAGCAGGCCCTGCTAGGCTTGCAAGTGAAAAGTGCTCTAGTGGATGTTTCCTTCCCAGATTTATGCAATCCCTGTGGGATTAAGCTGTTCCTTGGCCTCCTCTGCGTGGGCTGGACAGAGCTCAGCCCATGAGCTTTTCATCTGCAGCAGCGCTTTCCAAAACTCCTCGTGTGTCCTCACCAGGGCTCCTTGCACTGCCTTTCTCTCACTGGATAAACCTGGTTGTAAATAATGTGAAGGTGTTTTTTCTGTGGCTGCTTTTCCTGTGCTATTCTCCCTGCTGTCCTGATGGTTTTTTTGGGGGGAGACCAAGAAGATTGTCTTCTTCTTACAAAAAGAAGTTGGTAACGTGGTCAAATTGAGGGGAGACTCTGCCTGTGATGTACCCTGGAAATAAAAACACAAAGAAAACACCATCTATGTGATGGTGTTTCAGCAGGCTCCTGGCACAGCCAGCATTCCTTAAACCTGGAGGCAGAAGCCTCCTTTCCTCCCTCCTCCCCTGCACTTGGTTTGTTTTGTTTGGGTTTGTTTGGTTTTTTTTCAATCCAGAGTTAGAGAGTCACCTTAAATTCTGAGGTGCTTTGACCATGTCTGGAAAATTAAATATTTAAAAAAAATTAAAAATATTAAAAATTGAGTATTTCCTGTGCTAGTGAGAGAAGCTGAAAGAATCAGGAGGCAAACATGCTCAGTGACACTGAGGATGTGGCCGGGATCCCTGGCTGGCCCTGCAGGATCTTCCCACAGTTTCCCCAGGGACAGGCAAGTTCTTTTGCAATTAACATAATTGACTGGGAAAGAATCCTGTTTGCCTCGGGGTAAGGAACTGTGGGATTAAACCTAGACACAGGAGGGAAGGCTGCAGAAGGACAGGAGGCTCTGGGAACATTCCTGCTCGGAATAGGTGCCCTCAGTATGTTTTACACACAGATTCTGAATTTCTCTGAGAGAAGAATGCTGAGGTGCTTTTTACATTTACCAGACTCTCTCAGTCTTGACCCATTTTACCAGCATATAACAAATTCTTGTCATAATGCATCATTTTTCTCCTTTTTTTTTCCTAAAAAGCAGGTAATTCTCTGATTTACTTTGGGTAAAACTTGGGCTCTGAAGCTGTGAGCAAAACTGACTTGGGTGAGGCCAGGATATTTGAATGAAAATCATGAAACATTGCTGACTTGGGATCTTAATTCTTCATGATCCACACCACAGATCTGAGCCACAGCTGAATTAAACCTCAGACCTTAAAGATCCCTTTTTAACTTTGCAGCCAGCAGTGATTCTGTGGCATTGCAGGAGGTGTGGGCACCTTGGAGCTTCCACCAGCTGCTGCTCCAGGGATTCCATCCCAGGAAAAAGGAGGGGTGGGATGGCAGGAAAGCCCCCCGTGCCCAGTGGGTGCCTGGTGAGCTCTGCACAGCCCATTTGTTGTGGAAGCAGCTCTGCTGTTGTGGCGCCTTCTTTAATTAAGGCTCTGACAGTATTTCCATAATAAACCATATTTTAAAAGGGTTTATTACTCAACTGTAAAATCTGCTGCAGCCTGGGACTTGGACTAGGAAAGCTTCATTCTTTAAGTGTTTTCTGAACTTGAAAAGCTATTTAAAAAAAAAAAGTATGACTGTAAAGAAATCTTTTTTTTGATCATATAGCTGAAATTTTTATTTATAAAAAGAAGAGTTTGCAGTCCTATAAACAATTGAAGTGGCTGGTGTTGACTGCATTGTTTAGGGTATTTTTAACCATAAAATATCCATTATGGTCATTCTGTAATTTGAATACTGATGCATCTCATTGTGTGTGTGTGTGATGAAAAGTAAAAAGCCTCACTTAGGGCTGGGGCTTTAGTGCTTGATGGATTTCAAACAGCAGAGGAGAGAATTCCTGCCTGTTAATAACCTTCCTGTAAATCACAACAAGTGTAGGAAGGGACAGTGTGTTAATGCCAAGCAAAACTGCAACTTCTCCACATGTTTGGGGTACACTTGTCCTGCTGTGCTCTGTTTGCAGCCAAAGGCCAGAGTCAGAATAACATCTTTTAATGAGGGAAGTGCATTATGTATGAACTAAGAGAGCAGACCAGGACATGATTTTTGAAAAGGATTTTTTTCCAGATAACTGGGCAGGTTTTCCTTGTTTTGTTGTTAATTTTTTTTTTTTTTGGTTGGTCTCTTTTTTTTTCTGGTTAGTCAGGTGAGAAAATCCCTGCAGTGTCCTGCAGCAAGGACTGAGCTGTAATTGATTTTCCCTTCTGAACTGGTTCTTCAGAGACTTCTGTAGGACCAGATCCTGTGCCAGTAGGATTTCAGCAGATTTCAGCAGATTTCAGTAGATTTCAGTAGGATTTCAGTAGATTTTCAGTATTTTCCTGGTGTTTTCATTTCTCCAGGAATAAAAAGGTTTTCCTGGTGTTTTTATTCCTCCAGAAGAAGTTTCCTCTTTTGGGTTGGCTATTTAAGTTGAAAAGCTCTGCTGTTACTTACTATGAATGTGATAACATTTAGCTGCTTATTCTGGATTATATTTAGACATACACAACTTGATCCAGGGAAGAGACCTAATACCCTGGAAGGCTGGACCACTCACTTAATGGGTTTTTGTTGCCTTTGTGACAATCCTGAGTTCCACAGAATGAAGGGATTTGTCAAAAATAAGTAGTTTCCAATCCTAGTTATTGAGACTGGGGCTGCAAGAGTTTTTTTCTCTGGCAGTTTTTGTCAGAGAGCTTTGATTGTATCATGCAACTATTCAAAACTAGAAATACTGTTTTTACAGCTATCATGATAATATTTTTCATGTGGTTACAGTGGTATCAGTTTTATTCTGCAGCATCTGGGGGATTTGGTTTTGGTTTGTTTTGTTTGGGTTTTTTTAATCCAGAGTTCAAGAGTCACCTTAAATTCTGAGCTGCTTGAGACCATGTCTGGAAGATTAAATATTATGTTTTCTATGCTAGTGAGAGAAGTTGAAAGAAATTAAAAAATCAGAAGGCAAACATGCTTAGTTTCAAATCTTGACCTGGGAGAAGCTGAAGTTTGATGATCATGGAATGGTTTGGGTGGGAAGGGACCTCAAAACTCTGGGCACTTTGAGTGCCCCCATTGCTCCCAGTTCCCCCAGTTCCCCCAGTGCTCCCAGTGCCTGCAGTGCCCCCAGTGCTTCCAGTGCTCCCAGTGCCTGCAGTGTCCCCAGTGCTCCCAGTGCCTGCAGTGCCCCCAGTGCTTCCATTGCTCCCAGTGCCTGCAGTGTTCCCAATGCTCCCAATGCTTCCAGTGCTCCCAGTGTCCCCAGTGCTCCCAGTGCTTCCAGTGCTCCCAGTGCTCCCCGTGCCCCCAGTGTCCCCAGTGTTCCCAGTTCCTCCAGTGTTCCCAGTGCTTCCAGTGCTCCCAGTGTTCCCAGTTCCTCCAGTGTTCCCAGTGCTTCCAGTGCTTCCAGTGCTCCCAGTGCTCCCAGTTCCCCCAGAACTCCCAGTGCTCCCAATGCCCCCAATGCTCCCAGTGCTCCCAGTGCTCCCAATGCTTCCAGTTCCCCCAGTGCCCCCAGTGTTCCCAGTTCCTCCAGTGCCCCCAGTGCCCCCAGTGTTCCCAGTTCCTCCAGTGCCCCCAGTGCTCCCAGTGTTCCCAGTTCCTCCAGTGCCCCCAGTGCTCCCAGTGTTCCCAGTTCCCCCCGTGCTCCCAGTGCCTCGTGCCCCGGCTGTCCCTCCTGCAGCATTCCATGCCTGGCTGCTGTCCTGGCCTCAGCCCTGGCCCAGCCCATCAGGGCTGTGATTTTGGGTACATCAGGGATGGGTCTCTGTGTTTCCTGGTCCAGGCTGTGCTGCAGGAAAACCAGAATTGCTGACGGGGGGTGAGGGAGTCACTGGGCTACCTTAGACTGGGGAAGTTGTGTTTGGGTCTTGGCTCACATCCAGGCTGGGGAAGGAGAGACATTGCTCCCCACAAGCCTGCAGGGTGAAGAGCTACTTCCTAATATCTAATCTAAACCCAATATCTGCTTTTAACCTTCCCTTCTTCAGTTAAGGGCATTCCCCCTTGTCCTGTCACTCCATTCCCATGGGCAAAGTCCTTTCCCAGCTCTCTTGGAGCCCCTCTGGGCTGCTGAAATGGCAGGAGAGACTTTGCACGGGTCTCACAAATTGTTTAAAGTTTGGAAGACTGTTCAGTCGGTGTCTTTTCCCTGACCTGCCTCAGGCCATCCCTTCTGAGCTGAGCCTGGTCTCTCAGATGACAATAAATCACACGTAGGTTCCCCTCTGGCCCTTCAGCAGAGAAATTCATTCAGGGTTTGCAGAAGCCAGCAGGGATGGGACACCTGTTAGTTAACCACCTGCTTTTGAAAACTTTCTTTCCAGTTGGTGCCTCTTGAAGTGTTTTTCTGGGGCTGGCTGATTCTCTCAGAGGTGGGAATTCTCTGTCTAGAGAAGTGCTGAGCCTCTCTAATTATCCCATCTCCCAGACATCTTTTCCTTCCAGCTCCTTTTTAAGGTCAGAATTTGTCATTTCAGAAATTCAAGCTCTCCTCCTCCTTGCTGCCCCAGCTTCCTGCATGGAAGGTCCAGATGATGCAGGGCTGCCCACTCAGGCACACTTTGTGCCATTAGCAAGTTCCCATTGCCATTTACTTAATTGTTTGTGCACTTTTAAACTTCTTACCCATCTCTGCAGGAACCCACTAAAAATACCCATGGGCAGCTCCTCACCCATTTTATAGGATCAGAGAGTCACAGGATGGTTTGGGTTGGAAGGGACCTTAAAAATCATCCCACTCCACCCCCTGCCATGGGGCAGGGACACTTCCCACCAGACCTGGTTGCTCCAAGCCCTGTTTGAGCCAGCCTTGAACATTTCTGCATTTATTGTATTTTTAGTGTGTTTTAACATCTCTCAGCTGCTGGTGGGCTTGAATAATTTTTCAGGTTGTGTTTTGTGTTGTCTCAGCCTTTTCTGAAAATGTGGAATGAGCTCTGAGCTTGCTTGGGGCTGGTGGTGGTGCTGAGCATTCAATTACAGAACACAGCAACTTTTTAAAGTTATTATAGGGATTTAAGTTATTCTGCTTTCGGTGGAGAGATCTTTTATGGTTCTGCTGTTCAGAAGAGTAAATAAAACACACAGAGCATATTTGGGAGGAGAGCAGCAGCTCTCTGGATGCTTCTTGTCAGCAGTTGCAGTGGAAATCTTTAAAGAGACTTTCAGACATTTAGCACCAGCCAAGGCAACTTGAATTCCTAAACCGCGTAATCGAAAATAAAATTCCCTGCCAGTTCAGTAAAAGGAGCCATCCCATTGTTTCTTCTAAGCTCAGGGAGACAGAACATCTGGCATGGGACTGCACAGAAGTGTCTGTTAATCTCAGTTTTGAGCCTTCCTTCTGGGCTGCCTCCCTCTGGAAACCTCAGTTCTGTGTTTTCCTCCTTTGGTTTGGATTTCCATTACTTCATTTTTCACTTGCTTTTTGAAAACTCTTCTCTAAAAGTTTGAAACTTTTTTTTGTTTGTAAATCCATCACCTCTACTGTATATTTTGTTGTCTTTTCCTCCTGTCTTGTTGCCTTGCATTTAAAGTTATTTTTCCTCTGTACACACTGCCTTGGTTTTCTCATCTGCCCTTTTGCTTCTTTCCCTGCTCCTTTATCCAGTCCCAGTTTTTCCCTTTTCTCTCCTGCCTATCCCTTTGTATCCACTTCGTTTGCAGTGCTGGAACACATCAGAAATTATGTTTTCCCCTCTCCCTTGCCCTTTTAGTTACTGAAATATGCACATAAGAATTCAAATGGGCTTCTAAAAATAGCAAAAGGATAAAACTGTTTGTTTCAGCTTTTCAGTCTTTGCTTTATTAGAACTTCTGGCAGGAAAGGTCCAGAAAGTCTAGAACTAATTCAGCTGCAGGGGAAAAAAAAAATTTAAAAAAAAAAAGGCAAAAAAAAGGGAGCAAAATAAATCCTAGAAAGAAATATGGCCACAATTAATTTGTTTAAAAACCATCCAGAATAAAACAAAAGCCCCAAATTTCAGGTGTGCTCTGTCTGTGGACAGTGTCAGTGTGGCATGTGTAATCCAAAGTGGCATTTTATAGCCTTGATTTCTGTCTCTTGATTTCTGTGAGGTTTATTATGTTTTTCACAGTTCTGGTAGTTCATATGGACTTGGTGTGGGTTTAAAAAAGGAAAGGTTTGTCAGGGCCATTTTTAGAGGAGATGAGAGTCATGAAAAGGGTAAAAGATGTGATGGATGAGAATTTCTTCCTGCAGGAAATGTCTGTCCAGGCTGGCAGTTGTGAAGTCCTGGCATTTTCCATTGTCCAAAAGCTTCTTCTTCCCCAGCAAGAGGATTTGCTTTGTAAGACTGCTTAGATAATTCTCAGAGGAAAGTAAATGGATTTGATTTTTTTTATTATTATTATTATCATCCTGTACACAATATTATGAATGTTAAACTTTAAATTCCATCCAAATTTGGATCTGTGGATGTTTGTGACGTGATTATGAAGATCCCCAGCCCTGTGATGCTCGAGTGTTATGTAGTTTTATCTCGGGATGAGGATTCCTGAAATTGTGTGTCCCAGATTCTCCTGGACTAATTATTACAGTGCAGAAACCTCCTAAAAATAAACTTTCTTATTAACTACTAGGTTTTATAACAACTTTTCTCCTCAGAAGAGTTGTATTTTCCTCTTTTCCTCTTGAAAGAATAAACTTTATGGCTTTATTTCTTCCCCATAAGCCCCTGAAGAACTGGTAAGGCAGACAGGCACAAAAAAAAAAAAAAAAAAAAAAAAAAAGAAAAAGAAGTGTTTGGGGTGAATTAATTGAGACAGGGAGCTATTGGATGTGATTAGGCAAAAGATGATCATCAGAAAGCTTCTAGTGTCAGGTAGTGGACTTTTGTGTTTGCACAGGCACAATTGTGGTGGATTATATGAAGGAAATATTTGTTTTCTCTGGTGATGAGGAGGGAAATGAGTGTTTTGCCTTGTGTCACCTCTCTTATCCCCTGCTTTCTTCCCTTTAAACCTACTGCACCTCCCTCCTGCTTGTCTTGCAGGTGTTGACAAACCAAGCTCAGCTCTCTTGGCTGTGTCTTAGCAGGATGAGAATTTACCCTCTGAAATAATTTGTAAGCCTTTGGAAGCTTGAAAGCCTCATTGGGAGTTTAAATTACATTTAAATGGATTCAGTGCTTCAGTGATGAGATTTCTCCCAACAGTAGAAAATCACAGACTTCCTGCAAATATCATTTAGTTTTTTAGGGGTTTTTTTTGCAAATATTTACGTGTGATTTGTCATGAATTTTCTAGCACCACCAGCATGTCCCTGTGCCAGTGTCTTTCCTCCCTTTCTCTCTGGTGACTTTGTCATCCTTTTGCCTTTCACATGTTCCACAGCAGGTGGAAGGAACAGTGGGATTTGATATTTTGTGAGTTTCCAGCTCACCCATCCAAGGGAGAGCACAGAACTTTATCAGATGGGGGAAAAATATTCTTGCTGCTACTCTGCCCTCCTGGGGGGCTTCAGGATTGTCACAGAGAAATAGAACTTTAAGGAATTGGAAGGACCTTAAAGCCCATCCAGTGCCACCCCTGCCATGGGCAGGGACACCTCCCACTGTCCCAGGCTGCTCCAAGCCCTGTCCAGCCTGGCCTTGGGCACTGCCAGGGATCCAGGGGCAGCCACAGCTGCTCTGGGCACCCTGTGCCAGGGCCTGCCCACCCTGCCAGGGAACAATTCCTAATTCCCAATATCCCATCCATCCCTGTCCTTTGGCAATTCGAACCCATTCCCTGTGTCCTGTCCCTCCATCCCTTGCACAGAGTCTCTCTCTGTGTTTTTTGTCAGCTCCTCCAGGCCCTGCAAGGTCACAATTTGGTCACCCCAAATCTTCTCTCCAGGCTCAACAATCCCAGCTCTCTCAGCCTTCTATACCAAGACTGCCTTCAAACCCCTTTTCTCTTTGGGATTTGTTCTGTGCTGCATTTTTTCCCCCTTTCTTTGCTTTCATACTGGTCTGTGCTTTCCTGTGGTGGAAGCAGGATAGATTGGGTAGCTGATAAGGTATTTCCTGTAAGGAATCACCTCCATAAGGGGATCATTCTTTGCAGATTTAATAAAAAAAAAACCCCATACTAAATCCTATTTTCATTTGTACCATTCATTTTGCATCTCTTAGGGAAGTCAAGTGTCCAGCTTACTTAAAAATTGCAAAATCCCCATCAGCATGCACTGAGGTTCTGGTCAGAAGGGGGTGGAAATGAGCAGAGCTGGTAGAGGACCCATCTGAGGATGGTAAAATACAGAGGCAACTTCAGGCCAAACCCCTGGAAGGAGGAGAAGCAGCCTGGAAGCATTTAAGCTGAACTGTGTGACAGATAGAAACTTTTGATATTTATTAATAATATCAAAAAAGGGAGGCTGTTTATGATGAATTGAGAAAACAAAGCTTAACACTGAGAATGAACAGTAGAACAGGCATCCAGAATTTCCCTACAGATGTGCAAGGTCATTTAGTTCCCCAGCAAGCATTTTTCTTCACTAAGTAAGGCAGCAGACAGATCCTTCAGTGTTTAACACAGCCTCTCCTTACCAGCAAAAACCACATGGGAACCACAGCTGGACTGTCAGGGAGGAGGGGATGGCAGCAAACCTCTTCTTGGCTGTGCCTTCCACTTCAGCTCTGCCTTTTGAGGAGGAGTGGGATTGGTGATTCCCACAGCATCAGGAGGAAGAACATCATCATTCAGTTTTAGCAGCAGAAAAGCTGTGCCTGGGGAAGGTGGCCGTGGTGCAGGTCAGCGTGGGAGGAAAGGAGGTGGCTCCTGTGCAGGTTCCTGCATTCCAGGAGCTCCAGAGGTGCCATCCAGGTGGCTCAGAGGTAAAAATCCCCCAAAAGTCACCCCAATGGGGTTCTTTTCAAAGTTGAATGCACTTTCATTGACTTTTTATGCGCACAGCTCTACCCTGTGTATTCCTTCCTTCTGCTTCCTCCTGGTAATGAACCAGATGCACTTGAAAAAGAGAAGAAAATATGTTAATACCTCATCTTAAGTGGAAATTTCCAGAGGCCAGCTGAATCCTTCCTCAATAATTAATGCCTGAAAGCATTTTCCTCCAGTTCTTATTTAAATGGAAATAGCTTTGGTGTCTGATATTGTGAAGCTGCATTGCACTGCCTGGTATTGCTTTGCAGGGCTTGATGTGAGCTGGGAAACAGGGAAGGGTTTCCAGGAGTCTGCCTTTACTGGGACCTTGTGGGAGAATCCCAGTTGCTGTGTCCCAGCCCTACAGGCCTTTAGGGTCTTGCTGCAGCCCAGAAACCACAAACATCAGGCAGATCTGATTCAATTTATTTATGTGTTTCTTCTGCCTGAGTCACAGCACGGAGCAATAATCCAACCTCTTGCTTCATTGCCTTGAAAAGCTTTTAATGCTATTTCAGCAACTGGTGGAATATTTAAAGAAAATAAATCCTCCTGGCTTTATTATTCAGCTCAATGCTGTGTACAGTAGGTGAAGAAGTTATTTGCTAAATGTTTTATGATGGTGATTATGTAAGTAATGAGCTTTTACGTTTTGGCACCAGAGAGTACCAGAACTGTGTGTAGTACTTTGTAACTTGATGTAGGAAGGAAGCTTAATTTGCAAATTAATCCAGTTTCATCTTCCTGCTGTGCCCTGTCATTACAGAGGACTTAGAGGAGCTTCCTTCCTACATCAAGTTGCAGAGTAACTTCTGCAAATTAATTTGCAGATTAATCTGGGGGAAATGTGACAATGAGCTTTATTTTTATAGCCAGACTTTTCCAAGTCTCTTACCTCAAAGGTAAGGTCTTATATCTATGTAGAAATCCCTGACTAAATCAGATTTTCTCAAAGATGTTTTTGGTTTCTGTCAACATCAGTGCCAGCCACAGGAACTAGTGGGCTCTGTGAGAATAACACACTAAAAATGTGGTTTTGTATGGAAACTGGATTTGCAGTCCTGCTAATCTGCCATATGTATCATCTACATCTCCCTCTAAATGCTTACCAAGCAGGAAGTGGAGTGTACACATGCATTATATTTTTTATTTGGGCTTTATTGACTAATTTCTCAGGGTTCTTTCTAAGTGAATCTAATTTCCAGGCATGCCCAAAATCTCCTGGAAAAATCTGGGGATCTTAATTCCTTGCTGGAAGGAGTTACTCTGTACTGGAGGCTGCACAGCCAAACAAAACTGGAAGAAATCTCCCAGCTGAAATGTGGGCATTTTGAACCATGGCAGGACTGGCTTCCTTTCCCCAGGCAGGTTGTGCTGTAACCACAGGAAGGGTCTGGATGGTGAGAAACACTCAGTTATTGTCTTCTCCTCTAGTTCTACTTGCTTATAAATGTCAAATCCTGTTCCTCCCAGGGTGGAAGCTTAGCAGAGGTTCATATTTTCGACTGTCATTAATTTTGGATCTAAACCATGGTTGCAGTAACCCATGGGGAGCTGCATTTCCATGCTGTGGTGTGTGGGCATTGCACTACCAGATTTTGGGTTGAGAGTCAGCCTCTGCCCTCACAGCTCAGTCCTCCAAATAACCAGGCTGAAAAGTTATTTTCTTCATGAATACAAACACAAGGAAATGTGAATGTGGTGTCAGCATGTGCATTGAACACCTGAGAGTGAGCATGCTGGCTGAAGAGAGCAGTGTGGAGCTCCTTGGCTGGGTGTAATGCAGGGTAAAAATGTGGAATCGGGGATGGAGGATAGTGGTTTGCCAAATTAAAAAATTGAATTGTCTATTAAAAGTAACAAAAAATATTATTGCTTTGGATAACAGAGCTGGTTTGTTGGTTTTTTTAAAATATGAGTTGAGCATTGAAGTGTTTGGCAAAGATGCCATGGAGCTTCTCCCCTCGTTCCTCATCCCTCCTCTTTTCTTTTTAATTTTTTTAAAATGTTTTTGTCCTTCCTGCAGGAGCCAGGAGTGGGTGGCTCTCAGCCCCTGTGCCAGCTTTGCCCCTGTTCTAGGAAAGGTGCAGTTCCATTTCTCTGTTTGTTCAGAAGTCGCCTTGACCTCGTGGGTTTGTGCAGGAGACGAATGGAAATGTTTCTTGTGAAAATGCAAGGTTTTAGTTTAATACTGAGTGAAATGCTGAGGACAAGGAGCAATGGCCATAAACTTAAACACAGGAAGTTCCACCTCAACACGAGGCAGAACTTTTTTCGATGAGGGTGGCAGAGCTGCCTGGGCAGGGTGTGGATCCATCTCTCTGGATCCATCCCAAGCTCACCTGGAAGTGCTGCTGTGTCACCTGCTCCAGGTGACCCTGTCTGCACTGGATCATCTCCAGAGGTGCCTTCAGCCCCAGCTCTCCTGTGATTCTGTGAATTCCCAATAATCTCATCAAGAGCAGCTGGTGGACAGTTATGCAAGCTTAGTTCTCAAAATCAGAAACTTCATAAAAAACTACGTTGTGCTGCCTTTTTCTCCCCCAGCATCTCTTTTCCTCTTCATCATCTACATTTCTAAATGTGCTTTCCTTCATGTGCCACAGACTTGAGGTAATGAAGCTTTGTGCCAAGTGAGCCAGGGCTGCTGTGATTTGAAGTAATTATTTAGGTCCTTATTGTTGCAAACACACACAGGGGTGAGGGACGTGCTGGATCCCAGCAGGATTATTCCAGCAGCGGGAAGAATATCACAGCAATAACTGTATTTAGTGACCATTTCAGTGCAGGCACGGCCATGGCTGGCTTTAACTGTTACGCTGCCTTTTTAAAAAATAAAAAAACCAACAAATTTCTGAGCTGTTTGATAAGGCAGCTGGATTAAAACCGGAGCCTTTCCCACAACCTCTGCTCCCTCCTACGCAGAGCGCAGCAGGAACAGGCTGCGGCCAGCGCGGTGGCACAGGGCCAGTGGCATGGCCACTGCTGAGAGCGTGGCCTGCAAGGGCTGTCCTTTGTCCCCACGCAGCTGGGGAGCTCAGGGCAGCAGCTCCTGCCTCTGGAGAGGTCTCTGCTGGGCAGGGAGGGGTGGCCGTGCAGGGAGGCGTTGGTGTGTGAAGGTTGTGACAGTGTGCCAGCCTGTCACCTCCCGAGCAGAGCTGTGGTGATGGAACCCAGGATGTTCCTCTGGCTGCCCTGGAGGGCTCCAGACCCCGGCAGGGGGCTCAGAGACCTTGGCACAGAGTCAAAAACACCTGTACCTTTGATTTTAACCCATGGAGAAAATCACCAGCTTTGTGTGAAGATGTAAAAGTCACAAGAGTTTAAGTAGACTGATAGTGAATTTGTCACAGGATGAGAAAGTAAAACTTTGGGGTTTTTAGAATAGGGGTTCAAGAGGCAAGATGGAGGAATCTGGACGTGTCCTGTCCTTCTTCTTCTCGTCCTCCATCTTCTGCTGTGATGGTGACACTTTGGATTGGTTTAGAGGCAGACTGTCTAACATAGGTGATAGGCGATAGAAAATTATTGTAAATAAAGTACACATAGTTCTTAGTGGCAGCAGCTCCTGCCTCTGGAGAGGTCTCTGCTGGCCAGGGAGGGGCGGGCGTGCAGGGAGGCGTTGGTGTGTGAAGGTTGTGACAGTGTGCCAGCCTGTCACCTCCCAAGCAGAGCTGTGGTGATGGAACCCAGGATGTTCCTCTGGCTGCCCTGGAGGGTTCCAGACCCCGGCAGGGGGCTCAGAGACCTTGGCACAGAGTCAAAAACACCTGTACCTTTGATTTTAACCCATGGAGAAAATCACCAGCTTTGTGTGAAGATGTAAAAGTCACAAGAGTTTAAGTAGACTGATAGTGAATTTGTCACAGGATGAGAAAGTAAAACTTTGGGGTTTTTAGAATAGGGGTTCAAGAGGCAAGATGGAGGAATCTGGGCATGTTCTGCCCTTCTTCTTGTTCTCCATCTTCTGCTGTGATGGTGACACTTTGGATTGGTTTAGAGGCAGACTGGCTAACATAGGTGATAGGTGATAGAAAATTATTGTAAATAAAGTACACATAGTTCTTAGTATAAAATGTTAACACCACCCCAAGGGTGGTCAGCGTGCCATGAACCAACCTGCTGGACAGAGCTCAGCAGGTCAGACAGAGAAAGTTATAGATAAGGGAAAATAAACAACCTCGGAGAGCAGAACCGATGCATCTCGGCTTCTTCTTTGGTCACAGGGCTGGGGAAAAAGAGACTCTTTAATACCTCAGGAGCCATTCCAGCAGCACTAAACCCGAGACTCTGACAATAAACTGTCCCTGCAGATATTATGTGAGCTGCCCATTCTGCTGGGTGAATCTCTGGAGATCCCTCAACTTGATACCTGAGCTGAAAATATCTCTGTAGCCGTTTAACCACAGTTTCCTTTTCAGCTTTTAGAGCCGTGATGGTCACTGGGCACTCACAGATGCCCTGTCAGCAGCTGAGGCTGAGTGATGTGTGGGGATTTGCTGCAAGTAAAATCTTAAGCAGAGCAGTCTAAGGAAACCACAAAACCTTTTGAGGCATAGGGTCAGTGGTGGGGTTAGTGAGGGCATAGCTGTGAGAGTGGCAGGTGGTCACTGAAATCAAGTGGGACAAAAAATGAAGAAGGTGGAGGGTTTCAGATGCTGGAAGCTGCAGGGTGGCTGGGCAGTGACAAAGTCACAAAGTTCAAGCCAGGTTCTAATGCTATTCCTGTCAAAATGGAATTATTAGAATAAGAAGTTTACAGTGAAAGAAGTTAAGATGAAAAAGAGCCATCTTCTCCTGAAGTAAAAAGTCCAGCATCCTCATATTTTGCAGTTTTAATAGCACTTTCATTCCTTCAAAGTACTGCCAAAGGGTTTTTTTTTCCTTACTGCTTTGGTGGCTGGTCATGTCTATTAGCTCTAGATTTAGTCACCTTGGCAATACCTTAATAAGTGATTTTGAGCATTCTAGGCAGTAGCTGCTGTGCACTAAAGCAGAAGATAGTTCTGGCTGTTTGTTACCCTTTTTTGGAGCTGCTGATTGTCAGGGTGCAAAATCCCCTCTGCCACTCGGCAAGACTGGCTGGTGGAACAAAGTGAGGGTTTTCCCTCTCATCCCTGGAAGTCTTTCCAACCAGGATCTTGGTTCCTCTGCCCAAGTTTGCCCACACGCCCTTGGGGTCATGCAAGAGCTGGCTCCAGGCGTCCCAGCTGAGCTCTGATGTCATGGGGTGACTTCACGGGGACCTGAGTCCCCACAAGCTTTTAGCAGTACTGAATTAGCAATAGTGAAACTTTCCAAAACAAGTGTTCTTTTAAATACACCTCGCGTTGTAGCATCTGCTTTTCCCTGCAGCCCTGCAGTGGTTTCTCCCGGCCCCCAGCAGCCTGAGCCCTGCACTGAGCCCTGGTGGCTCTTGCCCATCTCTGCTTGCCCAAAGGTGCAGTTTGGGAGCCCAGCCCTTGCTGGAGCCTCTGAGAATTGCCATGAGCTGCTGGTGAGGGATGCACTGGGCACTCCTGCAGTGCCTCTCTGCAGAGCAGGGTGGCTTCAGACTGCCAGAGGGCAGGGATGGATGGGATTTGGGGAAGGAATTGTTCCCTGGCAGGGTGGGCAGGCCCTGGCACAGGGTGCCCAGAGCAGCTGTGGCTGGCCCTGGATCCCTGGCAGTGCCCAAGGTCAGGCTGGACACTGGGGCTGGAGCAGCTTGGGACAGTGGAAGGTGTCCCTGGGACAGTGGAAGGTGTCCCTGCCCATGGCAGAGATGATTTTTAAGGTCCCTTCCAACCCAAACCACTCTGTGATTCTGTAACATTGCAACCTCCTCCTGCACTTTCTGGCAGAAAGAGTAAAAAAGCCCAGGGTGAAACCGTGATCGCCCCAGTCAGTTCCTGGCTGCTGGAGCAGCTGGGTTTATTTTTGCCTCCCTGGCTCTGTGGTGGGAGGTTGGGCTCCCTCCTGGATGGCACGGTGCCCGTGCTCCCAGCCTGCCAGCTCCAGCCTTGGCTCTGCTCTGTGCTGCTGGCCCTGATGGCATCTCTGGGTCCTCTCCTTCCCACAGCGCCAGGGAGGCAGCGAGGTGACATTAAAGCCCTGGAACAGCAGATAAAAGGCCCTGGCTGTATTTATTGAGTGTTACAGATAAGTAATCCACTCTGCTGTCAGTGTCTGCAGAAACAGCAAATAAAGTATACATGGCCCTTGCTTTGATGTGATGAAATCTCCAGAGGACACTCACTTCAGTGGCGCTCGCAGTGCAGCTGTAGCTGAGGCTTGCAGTGGAAAATACAAGATTTTCATGTCTTCATGCATTGCTTTAAAAATATCACTATGGCTGTGTGCTGGGCAATTCTGTGTTCTGAAAGCTAGGGTTGTTTTGTTGGTTTTTTTTTTTCCAAAATGTTATTAAAATAATCTTAACCGTTTTTGTTGGAAGGGGAAAAATTAATAGTTATTTTGTGGTTTCATACCCAGCGTTAAAACAACAGTCTGGTTTTCATTTAAACCAATAAAAGTATGGAAATTCAAAATGAAGGTTCTCTCCATGTCCTTAGATCAACTTGTTGGCCTTGCTGAAATGCATAATGGATGGAGCAGGGGAAAAACCTCAATCCTACAACTCTTAGCTTTGTTTTTGCACATAGCTCAGCTTTTTTTGTTGCTGGATTTCAAATCTGACGTCACTTTCTTGCCTGTCTTCTCAAGCTATAAAAACTTCCTCGATTTGGTAAATGTGCAGCTGCTTAGAACCCAGTGAACCACAGATTTTTTTTTTGGTTTTTTTTTTTGAAGAACCTGAGCAGTAGTGAAAGAAATTAGTTGGCAAACACGCATCAGTAATTGAATTAACGCACTTTCAAATTTTGGGGTGTAAAGCTGACTGTTGGGGATGATGGGTTTTAGTCAGTTCTGGTTTATGGTGTGGTCAGAAAGAGACCAGAGGCACAGCTGGGGCACAGAAACCCGCAGCCAGCCCCAGGGGAGCAGCCCTGGGATGGGTGCTGGGGGATCCCCATCCCCAGGGATGCCCTGGGACAGCTGCCCTGAGCCTGGCCAGGCCTCCAGGGCCCTCCTTGCAGCCTGCAGGTTCCCTCCCAGCTCTGGCTTAGCCTGGGACAGGGCAGGGCTGAGTGTGGAGGAACCTTTTTTCACAGAAAGGGTGCTCAGACCTTGGCAGGGGCTGCTCGGGGAGCTTTGCAGTGCCCATCCCTGCAGGTGTCCCAAAAAGGGCTGGAGGTGGCACTCTGGGCTGGGGACAAGGTGGGCATTGGCACAGGGTGGATTTCATGGGCTGTGGGTGCTCAGACCTTGGCAGGGGCTGCTCGGGGAGCTTTGCAGTGCCCATCCCTGGAGGTGTGCCAGGAAGGGCTGGAGGTGGCACTCTGGGCTGGGGACAAGGTGGGCACTGGGCACAGGGTGGATTTCATGGGCTGGCAGGGATTTTCCAGCCTCAGGGATGCTGTGTGAGCTCCTCAGTGTCTCTGGGGTTCACATGTCACCAGGTGAGCAGCCTGTCACTGTCCCCAGACACCTGCAGGCACCGGGCACTGCAGCGCCTGGCCTCAGCCTGGCTGTTATCCCATCTCCTCAAGGCTTGGAAAAATCACTTCTCCCCCAGGCTATTCCTTCCCTGGCCACTAGGAACGAGCTGCCCTGGCTGTTCACAGCCCTTGGATCTGGGAAGTGCCAGCCCTGGAGCTGCCTGCCTTCCCTCTTCTCCCCTCTCCTGGCCTGCTCAGCTGGACTCATTTCCTTCCTTCCTGCACTTCCCCACCATCCCCTCGGGCAGGGGTCTGTTTACACCTGACAAAATCTCAGTTTATGCTCAATCCAGCTGTGCAGCCTCCACCCTGCTGACCCCTGGCACCTCCTGAAGCTCTATAGCTGGTGAGGCAGCTCCATAAGGACATGGTGGGTCTCCAAAAAAGTGCTTCAGGGCCAGCTGGCCACCCCAGCTCTGGCAGCATGAATGTTGTGAAGGTTGTGCCTGCTCAGGGGCTCCCTGTAATGAACCTGGAGCACATTCCCACCCTGAGGAGCAGGGAAGCTCAGCTCCTTCATGGAGAATTTGGAGGGGGTTTTGTTCATGTCCCTTTCCCCAAGGGAAACAGAGTAGCCAGAGCAACCTGAACAAAGGGTGGTGTCCTAGATGGGATGTTACAACTTCACATTTGCTTGTTTATAGGACTTTTCTGTTCTTTTGAAGCACAGCAGTGCAGTGTGGTTGTTTGTGGTGGCTGTAAGAAGGAGCCTGCTGGTGATGGACACCTGGGAGCCCGGCTGGGCACAGCTCCTTCCCGAGAGGGGACAGGGGGTGGCTTCTGGGTGAGGTCTGTCCCTGGGCCGTGTTTCATGTGTTCAGCAGCAGCTCTGCTCCCTGGATGGGCTCCTGGGGTCTGCCAGGAGGAACTGGGACAAGCCCCAGGGAAGTCACTGCTGGAGCTTGGAGAAGAGCCCCAGGATATTCCTGGATGCTGGCACCACGTTAAGCTCATGAGAACTTGGGCCAGGGAACACTTCCAGCAGGGAGGGATGTGCAAGGTCCTTTCCTGCTGGCATCCTTTCCTCCAGGGCAGCCCTCCAGCCTGCCCCACAGCCCTGCTTAATCCCTGCCTTCCCCTCCAAGCCATGAAATCCATCCCTGAGGGCTGCAGGAGTTGCAGGGGAGCTGTGGGAGAGGATGGAGGTGACAGCCTGCAGGGGACAGTCCTGCCAGAGCCTGGGTCAGCCTTTGAGCAGCACAGAAATTTGGGAAGGAAGCCAGTGCCCTGCCTGGGGCGTGCCAGGCTGCTCCGGGCCTTTGGCATGGCATCCAGGAGCCCTGGGTCCCAGGGGAGGAAGAAAGCAGCGTGACCTTGGAGTAAATCCTCCTTGGAAAGATCTGAGTGCAGGGGTGAGAGGCAGCTGGACCCCTCAGCTCCTTCTGGGAGGGAGAAATGGAGAGGGAAAGGGAGCTTCTTCAAAGCCCTTCGTGCTCAGCCAGTCCTGCTTCCTCCACTGCCAGGTGCCTGTTTTTCCTCCTTTCCTCTCCCCAGCTTTTGTGGCCTGGTCAGTGCTTCCTTCTGCTCTCCCCATTTCTCTGTGTCCCCAGTGTATTTGTGGGGAAAGTGTGCAAAAAACTCCCCAAGTTTTTTCAGGGTTTTTTTTTCCCTTGGGGACATTTCAGTGTGGGTTTCTGGTGGGATTTGATGTGGAACCTGACTTGTGATCCTCTGGTGTGCTGGGCATTAAGTCAGGCTGGTGGGGAAGACCCACCAGGAGCCCCTGAATGAGTTTGGTCAGCCTGATCCACTGTGGGGTGGGGTGCTCCTTTCTTCATACAACACCAGCTGAAGTGTTGTCTCTGTGTGCTGCTCCAGCTCACAGGAGCCTTGGACATCCACTCAGTCATGGAACTGAACTCCACAATTAGGCAAGTTGGTGGATTTCCCTGTGCCATGAAATGAAATAGTATTTGGATGCTCACCGTGGGGCTAATGCTACTTTGTGCAGCTTTTTATGAAGATTACGAAATTGCAGCAAAAAGCAGATCTTGCTGTAATTAGAAGATAGAAGAGTTAATCATGGGGAGGAATTAGGATTCATGCTTGCTCTGAAATTTTCTAAACTGCTTTAAAATTACTTCAGCTGAAGGAGCTGAACTTCACTATGAACCTTTTGTAGGCTGAAGTGCAGTTTTCTTCATTCATTTGAATTGCAGCACAGAAGTCACAGGGCTCTTTTCCCCAGAGGTTCAAGAGGCTCTGAGTTCATTTTGTTGATATGTGAAGTCATTTTGGTGCTTGTCGAGCCATACAACCATTTACTTGATGTCCTTGAGGCAACCCAAGCATTTTATTGCTATTTATTCACCCTTTGAGACAAAAAGTCACCAAAATCATCAAAGTTTCAAGTCAGAAGCAACTAAGGGAGAGCTGGGAGATGAACCCCCAGCAGCTGGGGGAGGGTCGTGTGTGAAGGACACACTCCACATAATACACCATTAAAACTTCATGAAGAGGTGTCCCAGAAAAAAAAAAAATACTACAAAGCACTAGGCTTAATATTAAATTCTTAGTTTTAGCAGTCTGGTCATTTTCAGGAAGGAATAATCAGCTTAACTGCAGCATTCCCATATTTAATGTTCTGAGCGGAGAAGGGATTGTCTGATTTTCTTTCTTTTTTTTTTTTTTTTTCTCTTTTTCACAGTAATTAATGAAAGTCAAAAGCAGCAACTGGAATCTGTGAGCTACTCATCCCGCTACGCCCTGGGACTGTTTTATGAGGCTGGGACAGGGATTGGTGTCCCCTGGGCTGCTCAGTACATCACTGATAATCCCTGCGTACGCTTCATCTCCATCGATAACGAGAAGCGCAATATAGGTCAGTGCTCCCATTATTTCCCTTAAACACAGCCACAATGGAGGGTGTAGAGCATGAGAAATGCTGTTTAATTGAGTGTTGCTGCTCTGAACAGAGCGAGTGTTTAACTCCAGGCTGCAGCGGATGGCGTTTCATGTCACTGCTGGCCTGTAGTGAAGCACACAATGAGAGCAGGCCGGCCCTCGGAAAATCAGCCCCCAGCACATGGTTTATGTTACTGCGTTTATAAAACCAGTGTCAGGGGATTGGAGACTTCAAAATGTTGCTATTCCAAGAAAGAGCAGGGGTTCCTTTGTTTAAACACTCGCCAGTTTGTCTCCCGTCACCCGTTACTCCACAACTCCTGCTCTTTCCTCAAGGCTTGGAGGCAAGAATGACTGGGATAACTGGAGCTGCTCAGCCCAGTTCAGAGTTAGCCAGGCTGCTCTTGTCATCAGGGAGAGCCCCTGCAATGGCTGCACGTGCTTGGTAGGGCTTGGAGAATATCCCCCAAGACAGAGCCTTCTCCAGTCTTTCTGGAGGATGGCAGCTGAGGAAGTGTGTGTTTTATTTATTAAATGTGTTTCACCTACCAGGAGTGGGGTGGCATAGAATAGCTCAAGAGAAAACACTTGCAGACCAGTTAGAGTCACCAGCATGGTTTGGCTTGCAAGGGACCTTAAAGACACAAAGTTCCACCCCTGCCATGGGCAGGGACACTTTACACCTGTCCAGCCTGGCCTTGGGCACTGCCAGGATCCAGGGGCAGCCACAGCTGCTCTGGGCACCCTGTGCCAGGGCCTGCCCACCCTGCCAGGGAACAATTCCTTCCAATATCCCATCCATCCCTGCCCTCTGGCAGTGGGAAACCATTCCCTGTGTCCTGCCCCTCCATCCCTTGTCCCCAGTCCCTCTCCAGCTCTCCTGGAGCCCCTTTAGGCACTGGAAGGAGCTCTAAGATCTCTCCAGAGCTTTCCCTTCTCCAGGCAGAACAATCCCAGCTCACTCAGCCTTTCTTTGTAGGAGAGATTCTCCATCCCTCTGTGCAAGCACAAATTTGTTGTTTTCCCTAGGAATTTAGCCACTTGATCTGACAAAAGAATGGCTGGACTGGCCAAAATAAGGATGTAGCCACCCTGATGTGCTTTCTCCAGCAGGGACTTGGGTGAATATATGAAAAAAGAGCCAAGGAAAGCCACATACAGAGTGATCTTTTTTCCTCTGGTATTATCACCTTGTTACTGGCAGTGTTCAGCTGGAGATTTTCTTGCATCTGAGATTCTTTTGCCATTGTGTTCAACAAAAAATATCTGATAGTTAGTAGGGCCTACTGATATTATCCTTACCAGTGTCAAGGGGGAGTTCACCCATACTTTCCCCACCTCTCTGCACGTGTAGTCTCAAAGCCCCAGCAGAAAGAACAGCAAATATGGAACTGTGATGGAATTATCAAACAGCTTTGCTGTCTGCAGATGCAATTGAACCAAGTACAAAGCACATTATTTGGGGCATATTGTTAATAAATACATAGAAGTACCAGGACATCAGAGTTGACACATACCTTTCTCACTGAAATTTCCCTGGAATTGTGGGAGAGTTCTGTTTACATGAGCAAATTTTTCCAAGAAGAACCAATTGTGTGTTTGTGTGTCTCTTCCTAGGAGACAGGCTTTAGACAGCACAGGCAAGGGAGGTTGAGTGTGAAATTTATTTACATGTGAAGCCCTGCAACCAAAACACGTGAATAAAAAGTTCCTTTATGCTTGTTTTAGCACATATGCGAGTGTTTTGCATCTGCATTTTTCTTCCTGTGCTTCTGACTGCGCTCCAGAAGATTTCAGTGGGAGGCACAGGAGCACCTTGCTGTCCCTTTCAACTCCACTCCACTCATCCTCTTCCCACTCTTTTGTTCTTCAGCCTTATTATTTGGACTCTTCTGAAGAAGAGGATGGTGACAACCAAAAAGTAAATATTCAGAGAAAGCAGAATTGCTGGGTGAGGCAGCTGAGATCTTCCAGGGCAGTCATCATTCCCAAAAAAACCATTAGTTTCTCCAGAAGAAACACCTCTACATCAGGTGGTTCTTCACCTGATGTATCCACAGTAAATGGGGGCTTATCTCACCCTCACTGCCACCTCAAACAGCAACTTTTTCATAAACACCCTTGAACAGTAGAGATCCAGAGGAAATAACTGTAGCTGATAGTTGTCCCCTGCAGGAGGTTTGGAACTGGATGGTCCTCAATCCATTTTATGATTCTATGATCCCGTGAGCTTTCTGCTGAGGGACTCAGATAACATCTCCCCTAAAGCAGGTAGTCCAGCCCTCACAGGCCAACAGCAAAGGCTGCTGGAAGCCCAGACTGTCCTTGTCACTTGTCTGAGACGTGGCAGTCCCTGCCTTGGCTCAGTAAAGCAGAGACATCCAACTCGGGGGCGTTTCACCAGTGAAACCCAACCCGGCCTTGCTGCTGTAATCACGCAGCGGGGTGGGTTTGATAAAGCAATTTCCCTGATGCCACCAATTCCTGGTGCAATCAGGAGCCTCCAGGAGGGAAGGCTTTTTCCAGCAGCTGGGGATCCCAGCTGCTGTGGGCAGAGCCCCATCCCTGCCTGCAGAGGTGATGTTATGTAAGGAAGAGCCCACCAGAAGCGTGTGCTGAATTCCCCGTGTGGCGTGCATGAATATTAAACACTTTGTGGGATTGGCTGCCTCAAACACCCCATCCATATTTATACCAGGTCGGGGGGGACAGTGGGAATTCTCCAGCATCAATTATTTCTGGAATACCGCAGTCTTTGCATCTCTCTGCATTCCAGGAGGACTAAAGATAGATGATACATCAAAGGGGAAGTGGTTCCTTTCTTTCGCTCCAGGATTGTGGGGTTATGTAATTTAAAGGGAAGATCTGCCTTACAGGTTTTTAAGCATTGTATAATTCCTGAGTATCCTCTTTAATTTTGAAATAGAGATTCATTTCCTTCCTGAATTAAGAATTTTTTAGGAAGATGAAGGAGTTAAAGAACTCTTTACATTTTTGCTTGTTATGCAGCCAGTTGTATTGCAATCCTCTGCCAGCCCCGCCTGCCTTTTAGAAAAATAATCAGAAACCGTTGGTAAGGCTAATGAGATGCTGGGTTTCTGAATGTGAAAAAGTTAGTGCCTTTCTTTCCATGACTCCTCCCAAAAGTGCCTTGTCAGACAGTAGATTTTATTCCAGGGAGAATATGGGACCTTAGGAACCCTGGGAATTTCTGAGGATAACTGGGGAAGCTCGCTGGCCCTCCTCCCAAACAGCAGCGTGGCATTTTGAAAGTGACCCTCCATCTCTCTTGCTTTCTAGGTGTAGTAAAGTAGATCACTGCTCTTTTTTACACTTTTAGGTAGGGTTTATGAGGCCTGCACATTGACTTCTCTTTTGGCACCATGTGAAAGAGCCATCCCAGGGAGCAGGGATGCAGTTCCAGCATGTCCAGAGGTGTCCAGCTTCTCTGCTGCCCTCCATGCTGACCCAGCAGCATTTCCTTCTTCCAGGGTTTATTTGGTGTGGCAAAAACCCTTCCCCTCCTGCTACCCAGGACCACAATGGGGTTCAGATGGCAAATCACATCGCCCCAGGAAGCTTAAAAATCCCTGAGGGTCAGGAAGCAAACGCATCGCGGTTTTTATCAGGATCTGTTATGGCTTCAGGTTTTGGACAGCAATGTAAGAAAAACACTCAATGCTTTTCTCTTAAAATGAGGAGAACACTCCTGTGGGAGATGTGTGCCTGTCACATCCGTGGATAGTTTTCTGCTGGAGGCCAGGTTGTAACCCTTTGATGACCCCTGAGATCATTTTGGAAAGTTGGAATGTGTCTTCTTCCTAGAGGGGATCTCTGCCTTGAGGAGCTGGAGATTTCTTCAGTGGCACAGCAGAGATAAGGAGTTTATCAAGCTTGGTGCCTAACAGCCAGAATGGCCAGCAAGTGTCCAGCCACCTCTTTCTTTGTGGATTCCTGGGTCAGAAAACACTCGTTTGCTGAAAATAAAATCTTCTTCTAAGAATGTGCTAGTCCAAACAAAGGTCTAGCCAGGAGAGGCTTCCAAAGGAAGGGGTAAGGGAGTGAGAGGGAATCACTTAATTGAACAACCAGCTCAGCTGAAATGTAGCATAACCCACACAGAGTCCTTGCTCCATCCTGCTCATCAGGGCACACGAAAATCCCCTAATCCAGCCAAATTCCTTGGATGCTGTTTGTTAGGCCACATCTGTAAGGTGACAAGCCAACATGCCAAGGGGACAGGAGTCCCCTGCTGCAGACAACCTGCAGCCAGCCCCAAATGTAACAAAGCCTGGCCCTTTCCAGGTCTGCTGGGATCATCGTCAGCACCTGAGCTGTGATTTCATAGATGAGAATAAATTTTTGTGATAGGACAAAGGGCGATGGTTTTAAACTGAGGGAGGGTTGATTTAGATGAGATAAAAACCCCAACTTTTTTACAGTGAGGCCTTGGCACAGGTTGCCCAGAGAAGCTGTGGGTGCCCCAGGATCCCTGGAAGTGTCCAAGGCCAGGTTGTTGCAGAGATTGTCCTCCCTGACAGAGGTTCAGAGATTGCCCTCCTTGTGTTGTTATTCCATGTGCTTTTTTCCCATCTGGAAAAACAGAGTGGTACCACGGATATTTTTGTTCTTACTGACTCCTAGGTCAGAGACACAATTGTCAGCATGTGGGGAAGGCAGATATGAATGAGCAATGCTTCAAAACCACCTCTGCTCTTCCTTCCTTTCTTCCAGAGTCTCCTGACATTGGGCCCTCGGTCGTGGTGCACACCACTGTGACCTTTGGAAGCCAGCACCTGGACTCAGACCCTGCAGAGGTGCAGCAGATCATTCTCAGCCACCTGAAGAAGATTGTGCCCTCCCTGCCTAAACCAAGCAGCATCAAGTGCCACAGATGGAGATACTCCCAGGTACTCAGCTGCATTTTCCATCCTCAGTATCCATAACACATTCCAGCACCCAGGGCTGGCCAGCAAAGCCAGGTCATTTTTAGCCATTTCTTAACATCGTGGGCCTGGCTCAGCAGTGAGTTAGGCAGCTCTCCTAGTAAGCAGGGGTAGGAGCAGTGTACAGGAAGGAAGTAAATCCCATGTAATTCGGTGGGATTTTCACTGGTATTTAAAAATCACGACTCAATACATCTCTCTGCATCCAAAAGTACGTGGCATTATTAGCAAAATTCCTACCCTGCCGCAGAAGAGCAGAAGTACAGAGCTACTAATTGTTATTATTTGATTTGGCCCAGCTCAATTTAACAGAATGTTATGCAAAAAGTATTTTAAAGTAAACTACCTAAGGGTAATAATAGCAAAATATGTGTATTTTGCAGTCTTCTTTTAAAAATCCAAGGAAATTGTTGGCGATTTCCTCAAGTATTGGAGTCTATCTCCATGTTTACCCAAAGGCTCTCAAGTTAATTTACATTGGTGAATTTGAATGTGGAGGTTGATGCAAAATATTTACTTTTAAAGCAGTCCCCTAAAAATTTTTCCTTTTTTGAAGTTGCTGTGGATAGCTGTTGTGGAGTCTGCTCGTACCCCTTGATCTGCATCCAGTTTGGGAACCTGGTCTCGTTAGCACAAAGTTTATTTTTCTGCAAGTAAAGTATTGGTGGATTGCAAAAGCAACCTTAGCATGGGTATTAAGGCTTACATAAAACCTATCAAAATTGTGGTGTCTTCTCTAAGTTCCTCTTTATCAGTTCAGGGGGGATTTTTTTGACAAACAGGTGTCACTGCTAAGGTTCCCTGGTTGTGACATCTGGTCTTTTCTCCTGCCTTACCTGCTGAGAGCTGCAGTGCTCACGAGAGCTGTGAGTGGGAGCAGGGAGAAGAGCTGGATCCAGCTCTGGAAAGGGTTCCCAAACCCCATCCAACTCCTGCTTCTGTTGCTGCTGCCAGCCAGAGCTCTGAGTCCAGCAGCTGCTGGTGCCACAGGAGGAATTATCACCAGCCTGTAATTTGGGGGATGAATGTCAATATGTCTTAGGTTGCAGATAAGTCCGTGTAGGTCAGACCCTTTATCTCAATAAAGAGATCTCTAAAGCCACCCTATAAAATAATCACTGCCTAAATGAAATATCTGGGCCACAGCTCCCTCTTTCTCCTAAAGCTCTCTTTACTTTCAATTATAATAAGCTGCTGCCACAGAGGCCAAGGGAACTGATAAGATGGGTGCCTGTTTCCCCTGACTCTTTTAGTTGGGATTTATCCTACTTGTTAATTAAATCCGGCTGTAACATCCTTCACATGGCCAAACACAATCCTGGGATTAAAATGCAGACATTACAATTATCCGTGGCAGATGAGGGATTAGGACTTCCAAAATTCTACTGACACTACTTAGCAGCACAGCTGCAGCTCTGGATCCCTTTGCTCTAATTATGGTGAAGGCACCATTAGCATTCAGAGCCAGCAGCTTCCCAACCCACCGTGTGTCTTTGGCAGAGTCACTTTATATGGAATTACTGAGGCTGGAAAACACCCCCAAGATCATCAGCCTTTGACCAAATATCAGGAGGGGTAGGAGCTGTTTGGTACAGCCAGCATCAAATAAACACTGGGTAGCCCAGAAGAAAGGACACTCAAAAAAGACTTTTTCTGCCAAGTCTTTCTGCATTGTTTGTACTCAGCTTGATCTGTGAGAAAAAATCAGGAATAAATTAAGTACTGACTTAAAATTGGTCTAAGGGAGAAGCTCTCTCTGGATTTGCCATACCTGGATAGACTCCTCTGTTAAGCTGAATAAAGGGTGAGGGGTTACAATTGGTTATTTCAGCTAGTTTCCTCCTTTGGAGAGATGCTAACACCCAGTAGCAGAAAATGCAGCCATCAACATAAATATATAATTGTGGGTGCTTTGCATCTCATCCACACATGGCAGTGGCAGAGAATGGCTCAGCAGTGGCCATTGAGGGTACATCTGAATCAGTGGAAAAATCCCTGGATTTAGCAGGATTCCTTGGTGGAAATCCATGGAATGGTCAAAAGAAAATTGTAAGAGTATCATGCTTTAGCAGTTTGGACAGCAGCAGGAATTTCTGCATGGAAAGGGTGCTCAGGCCTTGGCAGGGGCTGCCCAGGGAGCTTTGCAGTGCCCATCCCTGCAGGTGTGCCAGGAAGGGCTGGAGGTGGCACTCAGTGCTCTGGGCTGGGGACAAGGTGGGCACTGGGCACAGCTGGGACTCCATGGGCTGGCAGGGATTTTCCAGCCTCAGGGATTCTGGGATTTTGTGATCCAGAGAGAGGAGGTTCCCTTCCCTGTGTTGAATCCATTTGCAAGCCCCACTTTGCTGATGTGAGACCACCCTCACACCTTTTTGGATCTCTGCACCAGGGTCAGACAAGTCATATCTGCTGAGAATAAAACAGAACAGGCTGTAAAGTTTCTACATTTCCACACACAATCAAGTTTTACTGTAATTCTTCAACACCCAGAAGCAAGTATTTTACTGTGGTACTTTGATGGTTAATGTTTGGATCTACCTTTTGGGGTAGGAGGCCAGGCTGGACATGGCTTGGAGCAGCCTGAGATAGTGGAAGGTCCCTGCCCATGGCAGGGGTGGGAAGAGATGATTTTTAAGGTCCCTTCCAACCCAAACCATCCTGTGCTTCTGTGATGTGCTTCTCAGGAATTCAGATCTTTCTGCTGTGAAATTCAGGTACTTTCTCTTCCCACTCCCTTTATGTTTTTCATTCTCAGGTTACAAGAGCTGTGCCCAATTGTCCAGGACAGATGATTCTTCACACTCAGCCTCTCCTGATCTGTGGGGGTGATGGATTCACTCGCTCCAACTTTGATGGCTGCATAGAGTCTGCCATGAGCCTTGCAGAGGCTGTGAAGCCTCATTTACAGCAATTTCAAACCCAGGCTGCTAAAATTCCTCTAGATTTGTTATGAATTTTGCTGTGACGGATCGAATTTGAGTTTAACATCAACATCATCTTGCAAAAAACAAATAAAGGAAGATGTATTGGTGCACTGGAATAATTATCGGGATGGAATTAAATTGAATTTGCCAGGATCTGTGCTCAGAGTGGTTACTTTGATTAAAATAAGACTTTCCCTGGCTGTAGGCAGAGGCACAGAGCTCCAGCACTCTTGCCAGGTCTCCTGATACTTTTACAGGCTATGAAAATGATGTCAAGGAGAGGAGCCTGACTTGAAGCAGCACAAAAGTCCATGAAGCTGCAGAGTTTATTCCTTGGAAATGCTTTATTTTCTCCTTGTCCCAGTGACAGGACAAGAGGGAATGGCTTCCCACTTCCAAAGGCAGGGTTGGATGGGATATTGGGAATTAGGAATTGTTCCCTGGCCGGGTGGGCAGGCCCTGGCACAGGGTGCCCAGAGCAGCTGTGGCTGCCCCTGGATCCCTGGCATGCCCAAGGCGAGGCTGGACACTGGGGCTTGGAGCAGCCTGGGACAGTGGGAGGTGTCCCTGCCCATGGCAGAGGTGGAATGGGATGGGCTCAGAAATTACTCAGAAGTTAACCAAGAAATAATTTATTTATTGAAAATTGGATTTTAACTTGCTCTTCCTCTTCAATCATGTCTCACAAGTCTAATACATCTCTACCACAGCACTGAAAATAACAAAATATAGCAGACAGGATTTAAAACATTAGAGGAGTACAATTCAGCCTCTGTTTTTCTTATTTTACCCCTGCATTTCACCCAAATCTGACATCCTCTATCACACCAGCTGGCCACTGTGATTTACTGCTGCCCTTGGCCATTTCTAGTGGAGTATTTTAAGTGGCACTAAGAATTTAAGACTTGTTAATTTTAAAAGTAGGCAGAAAACGATGTGAGGTGTCTTTGGCTCAGTGGTTGTTCTCTGAAGAGCTGTGATGCTCTTTCAGGGGCTTTGTATCAGCAGCAGCCTCTGACACCAGCAGTGACAGACCAGTGCAGATGTCTCTGACTCCTCCTTCCAGCAATCTCTCAGCTTTGGTCACCCTGATGCCTCAAAGTACCCAAATCACAGATTCAGAGATGTTTTTTGAGTCATGAGATTTTCAATGTGGAGCTTTTTTGAATCCCTATGAGTCTCAAATTGCTCTTTCCTCATATCCCAGGATCCCTGAGGCTGGAAAATCCCTGCCAGCCCATGGAGTCCCAGCTGTGCCCAGTGCCCACCTTGTCCCCAGCCCAGAGCACTGAGTGCCACCTCCAGCCCTTCCTGGCACACCTGCAGGGATGGGCACTGCAAAGCTCCCTGGGCAGCCCCTGCCAAGGCCTGAGCGCCCTTTCCATGCAGAAATTCCTCCTGAAAATGCCATGCCAATCTACCAGTTCTGCAGCCCCCTCCAGGTTTAGGTAAAAGCTGCTTGGGGTTTTTTGAAGGTGGAGAGGGAAAGTTGTTGGATGTGTTCCTCTGGGCAGTGGGAATTCTGGGAGCAGGGAGATGTGGAATTCCCACACAGGGCGGGTGACAGGGTGATGTTTCAAAGAGCCCACTGTATCCAGAAGGGTGGCAACAGAAGAGACTTGTCTGGTTGATTTCCTGGGATTTTCCCTGATTTTTGATTAACTGGCAGATCCATCCATTCCAGCTGCTCTCTCCTTGCTCCCAGACAAGGGGGATGGCTGTGTCTGCTCTCATCTGTGCCATGAGCCCAGCCACTGCCTGAAGTGGGACTGGAGCCTTCCAGCTGCCAGACCACGGTGTTCTTGTCTTCCTCATCACAAGGAAAGCCAGGACCATGGGTTCTCAAAGCCTTCCAGCTCCCAGCTGTGGTAACTTCCACCCAGGGAACACCCCCTGGCAGGGCTGGCCCGTGGCACCCTGTGCAGCCACTGCTCTTACAAGGGGATCAGGAATATGGGAGCAAGGCTGCCATGGATGGATGTGCCATCAAAAGCCACATCCACCCAGGGAAAATCCCAGGAAATCAACCAGACAAGTCTCTTCTGTCTCCAGAGACCTGGGCCGTGGTTTTGCGCAAGCATATGAAAATAATTTAAGACATTAATTTAGTTTTGGAGACTTGGGGTTTTTGTGTTGGTTTGGTTTTTTGTTTGTTGGTTGTTTTTTTTTTTTTTAATTATTTTTAAAAGTCAGCTGCAGGTGGGATGTGCTGCCCAGCTGAAAGCACCCCTGTGACCACATTTCCTCTTGTGGAGGGGCAGTGTTGTGCTGGTGCAGCCCCAGACCCAGAGCAGAGGTCGCTGCTGCTGCAGTGGCACCGGCGTGGGGTGTGACACTGCCAGAGGAGCTTCCTCCTTCAGTCAGGGCAAGGAAGAGGAACCTGACCCTGTGCCACCCCCACCGTGTCTGGGTCACCAGCCCCAGCCTGGCACCAAGGGCTCTGTGGCTGCCTGGGCCAGGGCAGCGTTTGCTCAGCTGCAAATCCCAGAGTGACCAGCTCCAAGGGGCTGGGGACAGGCCACCAGGAGGCTGTGCTGGACCCAGGAGCCTGGCTGCTCCCAAGGGAGCACCTTGAGCCCCTGTGCAGAGATTTCCCCTGAGCCAGAGCTGGTTTTGCCTCTAATCCATCCCCTGGCTCAGCTGTGCTGTCCCTAAGCCGCTTTGTGTGGCAGAGCTGGAGCCCTGAAATCCCAGAGCCTTCTGCTGCTGCTGTGCCCTGATCACTGCAGCACCTCCCTGTCGTCCTCCCTGGGATTTGTGCTTCATTCCCACTTTCAGGTGGCACCTCCAGGATCAGCCCCACGGGGCATGGAGCAGCCCCTTTCCCGAGGAGGAGGAGGAAGAGTGACTGGCTTCATTTTCAAGAAGATCCAAGCAAAAATTTCTCCCCTGGAGGTAATTAAATGGAAACAGGGAGAGAGTTGTGGCTTGTTGGAATCCGAAATGCAAGGAGCTCTCAGAACTTTGGGCCTGTAAGGCTAAGCTTAGAATTAAACCCAGGATTTGATCTGAGACCTCAGAAAAGGCTTCCAAACTTAGGTGCTAGAAGGGAGAATGTGGATTTATGGTTTAAAGCATGTTTTTAACATGTTAAGTTAAACAGAAGAAAAGAGTTTTAAAGATATAAAAATACAAGTAGTTATGAAGGTAAACAAGAAGTTTAGAATGCAGTACTGTAGGTTTGTGTGTCATAACATGATTGGCTAAGAAAGCTTACACTGTAACATGAGTCTATAAGACAAAATATTTAAAGATTAAGTAAAAAACATAAATATCCTTGTTTTATTAGTCAATAAATCCTTAAGAAGTCTTGTAACTAGGGGTCTTGTGACCTTCTAAACCATGCAATAAAGATGTGAGCCACACTCACCCTTCCTACCCATGTAAAAGATAAAAAAAAAAAACAAAAAACCACACCATCAAAACCAATTTAGAAAAAAAGATCATTCAAAAATCCCCATAATGGCTCAACCCCAGTGCAGAAATTTCGTGTTGGGTGAAGGGGGTGCAGGGCAGGTTTGCTGTCATCTTGGTGGCTGTGGTGATGAAACCCCTGGAGACTCTTGGGAAGCCTGGTGCTTGTTCTTTCCCAATTTTCATCCCATGGGAAAACCCATCGGGGTGTTTGTGGCTGTCCCCCTCATCCCCGAAGATCCGGGGAAGGGTTTTTAGTGCCGAGGGCTCGCAGCCAGCCCCGCTGTGGGAAAGCGAGCCCGTTCCGCCGCGCTCTGCCAGCCGCCCGCCGCGCCGGTCACGGGGACTCTGCGGTCAGCCACAGCTCGGTGTGACATTATCTGCCGTGCACAGGGTGCAGCCCAGCCCGGGCACCTCCTCCCTCACCTGTGCCGGCCCGACATCCTTCCTTTCTCAGCGCTATCAGCCGCTTGCATCTCCCCTGCGCCGGGGATGCTGCGGGCGCTGCGGGGATGCGAGCGCCCCGGGCAAGGGTGGGACCGTCCTGTTGCAGCCTAAATTTGGGGGGAAATTATTTTAAAAAAACGTAAAAACGTGGTGGGCAGTCAGAGCTGGAATATAGGTCAGCCTCTGTCCCCAGAGTGCAGGGAAATGGAGAGGAGAGGATCGGCCGCTCTCCTTGGCTGTCGGATTATATTCTTCTCTGACCCAGAGGCATTTATTCTTTTATTTTTATTCTATTCTTCTATTAAACTTTTATTCTATTTTTAGTTTTATTTTTTATTCTATTAAACTTTCATTCTATTTTCAGTTTTATGAGAAAAGTGGGATGATACAGATGTTGTAATTCACACTATTCCAATCAGAAACTATTTCTTAATTACAATCCACTATAAGTGTTTCTTAGCCTGTCACTATGCTGCAAATACCTTAAAACAAACAATCTAAAATTACTTCTCGTAAATCCTACTAAAATGTATCTTTCATAATTCTATTTCTCTAAAGTGTCTAATCTTATTTATAGAACTGTCTTTTAAAACTTGTTTCTAGTTCTATTCTTCTCTTAACAATATCTGTCTTATTCTATACTATTTCTAAGTTAACATTTCTTATCTTAAAGTTTAGATACAAATACACACTATATGAGCCTTCTGTTAAGTTTTAAAGAATTTGTATAAATCCATTTCCCACACTTTTCCACCTTCTCCAGGCTGAGCACCGCGAATTTAGCCAGGCACGGCCGCCGTTCCCGTTTGCAGCAAACCATTTACACATTCCCCGGCACGGGAGGGATGCAGCCTCGGGAACACGCCGGGACAAAGGGATTTTTGTTCTCGAGCTGCTCCCAGATGTGATGCTGCAATAGCCACGGGCTGTGCGCGGGTGTTGCTCTGCCCAGGGGGAGCTGGAGCGAGTCTGGTCCAAATCAGATCATCAGCACCCCTCATCCCGTCATCTGGGGTTTGCTGCCTCCCTCAGCACACCTGTGCAGTGCAAATCCCACTTTCCTGGGATTCAAAAGGCAGTCCTGGGCTGCAAGCACAGCAGGGAGCAAGTGTGAATAATCCCTGTCATGCATCTCAGCTCCTGCCGGCCCCCTCAAAGGATTTTTGAGCAGCTCTGGGTTGAGGAGAAACCCAGGGCTTCTGCCCCAAACGTGGCTGGAGATGGTTCCTGGCTGTTTCTCCAGGGCTCATCTCAATTCCACTCCCTGCATCGTGTGCTGGAAGTGGGAAGTGAAACAGTAAATGGAAGGGACCCATCTGCTCATGGTCCTGGTCCTTGACTGACCCTTTATCAACCTCCTCTCTGGGTGGATTTCATTTAGGTGTCCTGGGCTTTTCCCTTAGACCTTAACTCACAGGTGGGATTGCTGCTGAGAGAGCAGCTCAGCTCCAGAGAGAGGAATTTGGTCGTGCAGGCAGAATTGCAGGAACATGCAATTGCAGGCTCATGCCCCAGCCACACGGTCAAGAGATCCTTGGCCAAGGAGGGGACATGATTTGCAGGAGTGTGTTTTTCTTTGCTCAAATCTGCCTAAAAATAGGTGAATTTTTCTTTTGTGGAACTTGTCTTCTTTTGTCCTTCTTGTCTACAAGTATTATTTTTTAACTTGGTCAGTAAGAGAACGATTTTTTTTTGTATGGATAATTTAAAAAAAAATTTTTTTTTTTGGTTCTGATTTTCCCTGGAGGTCATAAGTGGAGATGAAAATCCAGAGCCATATTTACTGAGGCAGTGTACACACAGAGGGCTTCATGTGGGGGTGCTCAGCCTGGCCTGGGTCCAGGTAGTCATTTTGAGAGGAATTAGATATCCAACTCCTAAACTAGTGAGAAAAACAGAGCTGGGACACCGTGAGGCAGATTTTCTGCCTGCATCTGTGAGCACAAGGTGCTAAAGAAATCCCTGCTTCCAGGGAGCGGCCAGAGGGTTAATTTTGGCTCCCTCTGCCTCACTTTATTCTTTGAATAATGAAATTAGTTGTTCCAGAGTCTTTTGAAGGGCTGAGCTGAGCCTTCTTGCAGAACAATACACGCTGTGCTCTCGATGTGAGTGCCCTTATGGTGAACTTTGAGCTACACATCTGCTATAAAGAAGTAACTCTTATTCCCAGTTGGCCATGGCTAGGAAAGGATTCTGGCTCCATCCACGCCTCGGCACAGCTCTGTTTGCTCCATGCGAGCCTGGCCTGGGAGCACAGGGGTAGGAACCATTTGGAAACCTCGTTAGAACTCCCTGGCATGTTCAGTGCTTTCCCCAGGCCAGGAGAGCTGGAGATGAGCCCTGCAGGAGCTGAGCACGCGACTGAGCTCCAGCCCAACCCCAGCAAAGCCCCTTAAACCCGGCATTAACTTCCCAGCTGAGCCAGGAGGCTGCACCAGCAATTCCCTCGGGGTGCTTTTGGTTGGTGATTAGAGAATCCCAGGATCCCTGAGGCTGGAAAATCCCTGCCAGCCCATGGAGTCCCAGCTGTGCCCAGTGCCCACCTTGTCCCCAGCCCAGAGCACTGAGTGCCACCTCCAGCCCTTCCTGGGACACCTGCAGGGATGGGCACTGCAAAGCTCCCTGGGCAGCCCCTGCCAAGGCCTGAGCCCCCTTTCCATGCAGCCACAAGGTGTGGTGGCATCTCCCTGGAGACCCTAGCTCTCAAATGGACATGCCATTTGTTAGTTATTGTGGGCAGCACTGATGGTATCAGTGAAAACCACCAGTGGCAAAATAAGTGGCGAGCTGTGGGTGTCACAGTGTCACCTTTAGCATCACCAGGTGTCTGTGTGGGATGATTCATGCAGTCACAGTCACTTGGTCACACGAGATGTTAGATCAGATGGTTTCTCACACCATCTCGTAGAGTTCAACATGAAAAAAGACAAACTCTGTTGCTTTTTCCTCCTTTGCTTTTAGGGTTGCTCTTGGCTGTGGGTCAGGATTGTCTCATTTGAAATGATTTTCCACTTAAAAGCCTCACTTTTGGCCCTCATCCTCTCAGCTCCTTTTCTTCATGCTGGTGGCACCTCCATCCTACATCAACATCCCTCTACACCTGCAGTGGGAGGTGCTGTGGCCAAAAACGAGGTTTTCTCTCCAAAACCAGCCCTTGACCACAGGCTCTTTATCCAGGCCCCTAAATCTGAACTTGTTGAGTGGAAGTCACAGTGAAGAGCACAGAAACACAGATTTGGGGCAGTTCAGTCCTCTGGAATTGGGGACTGTTATATTTCCCTCACATGCTGCAAGAGGAGCAGCTTGGGTTCATCCCAGGATGCTGAGAAATGGTAAAACCAGGATTTCATGCAGTGCTTGATTCATTCCTGTGTCTTTTTCCCTAATGGGACTGACTGCAGCTTGAAGCAGCAGGACTTGACAGGCCTTTTGTCCCTGCCCTGAGGAACCCACGGAACTCAGTAATTCCCTCTTCACCACACGGTGAGAAAACCGCTTCATAATCTTCTTTTCCAAAGCAATTATAGGCCAAGCATCTTGATCCTTTCCTTTTCAGCCTGGATCATGGTGGAGATGCTGGACATGGCTGCAGGATCCTGGCCCTGGGATGGCCAGGAGCGTGCACCCTGTGCTCTGCAAGGATCAGACCCATGCCCAAATCAGAATCCTGCTGCAGCACCTGCCTTTGAAGGGCAGGATCTGAAGGGGCTCCAGGAGCTGAGCTGCTCCAGTGTGAGCAAAGCAACCCAATGGGGTCTTTTTCCCTGGTGGAAAAACCACTGGAGGTGGCTGCCGCGGAAAAGCAGAGTTATTGCCAAACACGGAAACGTTTCCCGATCTGTTTACTAATATTTGGTGCTCCTTTCTGGATGGTGTTCAAACCCAAATCCAACCACCCGCGTCAGCAACTTCCTGCCCTCCTCCCCACCTCGGCCCCTGCACCCGGGGGAGCAGCAGGGATGGGAAGGGCTGGTGAGAGGCGAGGAGGGAATTTGGGTTGTTTCCATCTCCCAGGATCTGTCCCAGGGGTGCTGGCGCCAGGAGGGGCTCGGGGACAGCCCAGAGGCCTTTGTTGCATGCCATGGTGGCCGTGGCAGGAGGGCAGGGACAGGCCCGGCCTGCCCAGCCCCTCGGGCAGCCCGAGCCCCGTGCCAGGCCGGTTCCTAATGGCAAATAAATAGGATCTCACAATTGTGTCTTTATGATGGGGATGTTTACAGCTGTCCCAGGCTGTGGGGGAGGGATGGGAGGGACGGCGGGTTCGCAGCTCCCGAAAGGTCAGCGCGGCTCGTGGGGCTACCGTAACCCTCCGAGTACAGCAGGCCAGCCATCCCCAGCCCAGCCTGGACAGCATTCCACGTGCCTCCTGGTCTCTGCCGAGGGCAGCAGCTGTGCTAAAACCAGGGTTTTTTACCTTCTACTTTCACTGCAGGTTTGCCTGTATTTGAGGTTTCAGTGTTTTCCGATCTGGCTATGAAGCAGTGGGATCTGGCGTTTTACTTCCATGCTCGGCTTGAATAATGAAATTGCAGATGAAGAGAATGGTTTGGGTTGAAAGGGAACTTAAAGACCATCCAGTTCTTCCCCCTGCCATGGCAGGGACCCCTTCCACTGTTCCCAGGCTGCTCCCAACCCCAAAACCCAACCTGGCCTTGGGCACTGCCAGGGATCCAGGGGCAGCCACAGCTGCTCTGGGAATCTGTGTTAAGTCCTGCCCACCCTGCCAGGGAACAATTCCTTCCCAATATCCTATCCATCCCTGCATTTGGAAGCCATTCCCCTGTCCTGGCACTCCTGTCCCTGATGCAGGATCCCTCTCCAGCCTCCCTGTGTCCCTTCAGACCCTGGAAGGAGCTGTGAAGTCTCCACACACCCTTCTCACAGCCCCAGCTCTGCTAGCCTGGCTCCACAGGGGAGGTGCTCCAGCTCCTTCAGCAGCTTGGTGCCTTCTCTGGACCTGCTCCAACAGTTCCACATCCTTCTGGGAACACCAGAACTGTGCACAGGATCTTCCCTGCCCAGTCACGCTCCTCAAGAGCTGCTGGCTCTGAAAACCCATCCTGAGCGCTGGTCAGGAGGGCAGACACCCTTCCCAAGCTCACTTCAGCTCAAGTCCACACCACTGGGCAGATCCATCCTAATCCAACCTGTCCCTGCCTGCAAGATGAGCAAAGAGCAGCATTTTGCCAGGGACACTCGTTGCTCCACAGGTATCAATTCTTCCAGGGCAGCTCCCAGTTTCGATGGCTTCAGGTCTCTGTTTAATAACTTAAAGCTCACTGTGCTCATCTCATGGTCTTATTTATTTGTGGCAGAAATCAGCTCTGAGTCCCCACAGAAATTGTTTACTTTGCTGTTGTCAATAGAAACTAAAGGTCAAAGAATCCAAGCTGAGCCCTCGGTTCTAACTCAGTATCTGTTTATAGTTTTGCTGATGAGTATTAATAAAAATATTTGTTTGGCCAAGGCGGCTTCATGGCTGAAACAAAGGTGGCCATGTAGTTGAGAAGTGGGGGGAAATAAGCCAAAGCCTCCCCTCAGCAGAAAGCACAGGCTGAGGGAGAATTCACAATTTCAGTCACCTCTTAAATCTATCTACACTGATCAAGGTGGGTGATTTTCCCTACAGCTGCATCCCAGCCAGGCTGAGGCACCACAGTCCTCACAGCAGTATCTGTGATCCCTCCAGCTTCTTGGGCAACTCTTTACACCCTTAAAAACACATCTGTGCAGGGTCCATTGTAGCTTTTTAATTGGAGAAGGGCAAAGGAATACACTTGGGGACTTTGAAAATAGCCCTATCTGGAACAACAAACAATTTTCTCTGGCTTCCAAACTTTGCATTTACAAGAGTTTTGGATATATGGCTTAAGCAAGGCTTGGGTTTTTTTTCTCTTTTGTTCTTGTGTGTCAGATTTAGTTTCCTTGGGGGAGAAATTGAGGGAGGGGAGGGAAAAGCATCTATGGAGTCACAAGAGCCCTCTCACTCCACCTTGCTCCATCTCTGCCAGACCACGCCCAGGCCCCCAAACAGCCTGCACCAAAGCCTTTTCCTTCCTTGTGTGAGCTGGATTAGAAAAGACAGGCTCTGGGATTTTGGAAGTGGATTTGGGGGTAATGGTTAAGAGCTCTGTGTCATCCATAATTGAAGCCCACTTGTCCCTTCCCAGTGAAGAACTGAGATTGTTTTGTTGAGGCTCAATCAATGCCAGCCACCCAGTCTGAAACAAGGACTCACTGGAATGAAACCTGCCTCAAACTTTGGGGGAAAAAATGAGCGTTTTTAAGTTACCTGCTCAGAACCTCTTTGGGTTCAAAGGGTGCAAAACTTCAGTAGCATCACACGACCTGCTCCGTTAGCACGGGGCTGTGAGTAATTCCGAAACCCTCACCTCTGAGGTGGAGCCAAGTGACACAAAGTGAATCACCCACAAGCCCAGGACCCTTTTCTGCTGGCAAAAGAAACTGAGAACACGTTGCAAGTGGCACAGGTTTCTCTGCTTATTCAGCAGTTTGGTTGACTTGGCTTTTATCCTGCCAATATTGCTCTGTGGTCGGATCCTGAGGCAGCCTGTAAGTAGTTCTTTGACTCAGAAAGCTGGTGGCACAGGTGTTCTGAAACAGAATGGTTTGGGGGAGTTGAGTTTTTCCATCCCTCAGTCTCTGAGCTCTGGGCTTCATCATCAGGTCCTCAGCTTGAATGAGGATGTAAAGCAGAAATCACTTGCTCATCACATCCGTCCTCACAAGGGAAGGTCTCTTTGATTTCCTGTCTCAGGAGAGCGTGACAATGTCTGCATTGTTGCAAATCCCCTGAGGCCAGTACCCCGCCTTGAACTCTGCCCAAAAACCCAGGGAGAGGTGTAGGAACAAGGAAAACATGCAGGGAAATTTCACCTGGGGGCTCTCTCAGCTTCTGATACTTTGATGCTCAGTGATTTTATGAAGTTGGTCCTTTTGGGAGCCACCGGCACCTTGCTCATTCATTAACTCATTCATCAACCTTTTAAACTCACAAAAACTCCTTACATCCCCAAAACCAGGGGAAATATGTGTCCTGAGTGCAGCACCCTTCTCCTGCCCAACCTGAACCTGTCTCCAGCTGAAGCTGGTGCCATCTGCCACACTCTAATTTCTTACAGCAGGACCTGTCACAGGCAACCTGGCTTAAATAGCTCCTCCCACAGAAGCCATTCCAGTTCTTCCATCCTTCCCCAAGCTTTCCCAGCTCTGTTACTTCCCTTCTGAGCTGAGGAGACTAAAACTGCTCCCAGGACATGGTGGATTTGTGCTGCAGCATCGTGGTGCTCTCCCTTCCTCTACGGTGAGGTAATTCCTCACAGCATTTTGGCTTTTTTTTTTGGATGGTCCTGAGCAATGGACTAGTTCTTTCCAGAGACCATCTCTCTTGGTTTGAAAGATAGGTGTCTGCTAATGAAGAGAGGAGCCTCTCCTGAAATGCAAAATGTAAAGCCCTCCCTCCAAATTATTATAATTTTGAAATTAAGGGGCTCTCAGGCAAACATATGGGAGTAGGAATAACAGTTCTTTACTAGGAAAATTAAAAATACAAATCCAATACATCCAGTACAAAAAGATAAACAGAGTCAGAGCAGGAGCTGACCCCTGTGTGTCAGGGTGGTGGCACAGTCCCATCCCATGGGGGCTCAGCCCTCCTGCAGTGCCAGCTGTGGTTCTGCTGGAGCAGGGACCCTGTACAAGGCTGCAGTTTTCCTCTGGAGCTCCAGGGCTGCTGGAGATGGGCCTGGTGTTCCTCTGGGAATGCAGGGCAGGAGAAAGCTGCTCCTCTGGGAATGCAGTGGGCAAAGGCTGCTGTGCTGTTCTAGGCTCAGATTGTATCCAGGTAGGAATGCTTGGCTCCTCCCCTGGGCAGAGTATCCCCCCGTGGGATGATGGAATTTTCTCAGCCATGCAAGGACACTCACTGGCCATGAACAGAAGAGAATTAATGATTGATGGCCCATTAACAAAAGATATTTCCTGGAGGGAGGGTTGGTTGTAGAAGAGATAAAGGAAACTGCCCAAAGAACAGAAGAGAGCTGCCCCAACTCTGACAGATGGCAGTAAAATGCACACCCCCAGCCACATCTTGCAAGCTAAGACACCATCCATCAGAATGTGAGGATGTCATTCTGGAGTGCTGATAGCAGTCAGAGCCCATCACCTCACTGCTGGCGTTTGGGTTATTTTCCCTTTGTGAGTCACTTTGCACCCAGTTAACAAATGGATTATTTCATATTGTCCCTCAACTCAATCCTGCACATCCCTTTTTCTCCAGGTAGCCAAGGAATGGGCTGAAAAGCCTGGATTTCAATAATGTTGGGGTTCCCCTGCTGCAGCTTCTGCTGGTGAATCTGAGGCTCTGGCTGTGCCCTTCTGAGCAGAGTCCAGACCCCAAATCCCTCTAGAATTACCTACATCCCCACTGAGCTCCATCCACACTGGCACCACGGCCTCCTGGTGTCCCCAGGGCATGGCAGGGACACACCTGGAAATGGGGATGGAAATGGGGATGGTGGCACCTGCAGCTGTGTTTTGAACATTGCTTAAGTCCTGAGGAATGAGCCTGGAGCTCCAAAAATCGGCATTGACAAGGAAATCACATGGCTGTGCCTCACACAGGGGCAACGGGCCAGGGGCTTGCCCTGGTTAATGAGCTAAAATGCAAATAAAGTAAATATCCTCATTTGTGCAGGATTCATCCAAATATCCTGCAATTTTGCAGGATTCCTTCTGTTTTACATCAGGGACAGTTTGGTCTCTGCCCCTCAGAGGGCTATAAACCTGTTAAGGCTAAAATAACAGAGGGAACATCAATCCATCGAGATGAGGATTCTGTATTTTATTTTATAGACAGTGTTGTGTCCTTATATCCAATCTTGGACAGGGGGTTTAACCACCCTATTCCTGTGCTCTTCTAGGAGCCTGCCTGGGAAGAAGTTGGAATTCAGCAGCTGGAAATTGAAATCCCAGCACCTTTTCCTGTATTAGCCACTGCTCTGTGCTCAAGGAGAGGTGTTTTTGCAGGGACACTTTGGAAAACCCCAGAAAAAGCAGATTCTTTTCTCACCCACAGTTACACAGGATATTTCCTTACATAAAATATCTGCTAAACACCTGCTCAGCTTGAGCTCTGCTCAACATTTTTGAGATCCCAGGAGGGCCTGACATCTCCAGTGGCATCATCAGAGATTCTCCTGCCCCCTTTGGCAGGCCCCATGGATGTGAATTTGGCACTGGGAATTAAGTTCTTGGTGGAGAGACCAGCCCCAGGAAGGAGAGAGGGAAGCAAATGGAAATTATCAACTCTCTTGTGCCATCCTTTGCCTGGGCTGGTTTCCACCTGGGTCTCCACGGACACAAACTGAAGTTCTCACTGCAATGCACTGAGCAGCAGGAGGGCAGCTGATAGCCCAAATCTGGGGGGTGCTGTTTTTGTCCCTTGGAGAAAATTTCTAGAGGATTTGCAAAGGGGAAACAATAATGGAATCCCAGAATGGTTTGGGTGGGAAGGGAACTTAAAGATCATCCAGTGCCACCCCTGCCATGGGCAGGGACACCTTCCACTGTCCCAGGCTGCTCCAAGCCCTGTCCAGCCTGGCCTTGGGCACTGCCAGGGATCCAGGGGCAGCCACAGCTGCTCTGGGCACCCTGTGCCAGGACCTGCCCTCCCTGCCAGGGAACAATTCCTTCCCAAAATCCCATCCATCCCTGCCCTCTGCCAGTGGGAAGCCATTCCCTATCGTCCTGCCTCTCCCAGCCTTTGTAAAGAGTCTCTCTCCATCTTTCCCTTCAGGCCACAATTTGGTCACCCCAAAGCTTCTCCTCTCCAGGTGAACAGCCCCAGCTGTGTCCAGGGCTGCTCCAGCTGCTCATCCCCTGGGTTGGTCTGGGAGTTGCCCTGACCCAGGGGCAGCACCAGCACTTGAGACCTCATGAAACATCCTCTGTTTTAATCCCTGGCAGGGCAGTGTTACTCCCACTGCAGCCCAAAGGAAAGGATTCACTCAGAAATCAGTAATTTTACTTCCACTGTGCCATTATTCTGACATTCCACCAGCTGAGGGTTCCTCAGCAGGTCTGGGGGTGCTCTGCCGCCTGTGGCTGGGATTGAGAGGAGCAGAACCTCCCCTCCTCCTCCCTGTGAAAACTCCCTCATGAGACTGATTATCAAAATCAAAGTCATGACACAAATGTGTTTGAGAAAGCCTTTCAAGTGATGGGGTGGGGGAAAGCAACAATCAGGGCTTGCTAGATCAGCAGGCTCTGACCTTGCCTGCAAGGTGAGTGGGCCACAGAGAGGAACCAGGTCTGTAGCACAGCTCTGAGCAGAAAACTGCTCCACTTTTAGGCGAGAAGAATGACTCTGCAAAACTGAACCAACGAGCAATGGAAACTAAACTTCAGCTTTTTGGGTTCCCACACTTCATAAAATGTAGCTGGGGAGGGTAATGGTTTGTGAGAATGAAGAAATGCTTCCCATCAGTTTCTGCTTGCCATGGAGGATTTTCAATATCAGTTGTTGAAACACACCCTCAAGGGCAGGTGCAGCTTGCCCAGGAGCCTGAGGGGTTGGAGGAGATCTGCACCCAGATGTTCCCTGCCCCTGCAGAAGCTGATAGCATTTTGCAGCCTGGCACCATCAGCCAAGGGAGGTTTTTTATAATTTATAGGTGGATCTTAGAGTTTGGACCACCAGTTTGCTCTGCAGTCTGTACCTGTTTCCTTCACCTGGGTTTTCTTCAGCTGATGCTTAAAGAGGACTCTGACTCTAAATCAATGGATTTATGGCCATGGAGTCTTCCTGACTGGATTTTTTTATCTTCCCTGTATCCTCTTTATCCTGTGCTCTGAGGCATTCACATGATCAGGACAGGCAGGTGGAACAGTGTCTACACTCATTCTCTATTAGGTAATTTTTAATTAAAAGCCATTTGTTTTGGGTGTTTCCAGAGTAGAAACCTTGTAGACCTACCTTGACTTATAATGGGATAATACTCAACAATTCAGCAACCCAGATAAGCAGTGTGATAAAGAAAATATCATGATAAATAAAATAACAAAAAATCATTGAATTAAAAAAGAAGAAATAAAAATATAATGATAAATGGAAATATAATGATAAATAAAATATTATAAAAAATAAACTAATGGATATTCTGAGACATGGCAAAGGTTGGCAACCCTCAGATCACAGGATCAAGACAACCTCAGTTTGTGCCATAAATCTCCATCCCTGGCTGGAACTGGGCCTGATTTTGGAAATCAAGTGTCCTTCCCCAGAGAGTGGTCTGGGTTTATTCTTCTATCAAACACTTTTAATAAAAAAAACCCCAAAACTGAGTCTTTTTTCTCTCTTACAGGATCCATGAATACCTTATATGGCCAATAAACAGAGATTCTTCCTGACCATAAACACCATCTATAATTTTTGCTTGTTGTAGCTGTGTCCAGATGCTGGCATCTGTCACACATCTCTTGTGCCCCTGGAAATCAGGCACTCTCCTCTTCCCAGCCTCTCTGAGAACCTCAGCACCCTGACTCACCCTGAAGGTGAGGAGGGGAAAAAAAGGAATGGGAAGAACACAAAGCAACTGCTCGTAGCATTTTATTTCTCCTGGATCTAGTGAAAGGGAAAGAGAACTTTGAGACTGAAGACAATAGAGATCTAATAGTGGTGCTGAAGTGTTATTTCTCCTTGTATTTTTCTGTTCCTCCTTTTCAGCAAGCAGGAGTCTGTGGTTTTGGTTCAAACCACTGTTGGGAGGAGCTCTGAAAGCCAACAACTGAGGGTAGAAATAAAAACCAGAGGTGAAGGTTTCTTTGGAAACCAAAGAAATCTCTCTAGATTTCAGATCTCAAAAATTTGCCAGAGCTCAAAGCACAAGAGGCAGGTTGTTTTCTGCAAGGCTGTGTCACAAATAGCCCAAACACACATACCTCCCTGAAAGTAAAGATCAGTAAAATATCATCTTGTCCTAAACCCCTGCTGTGAACTGGAACCCCTTCCAATAAACTGTCCAACCTGGCCTTGGACTCTGCCAGGGATCATGGGACAGCCACAGCTTCTCTGGGCACCCTGTGCCAGGGCCTCAGCACCCCCACAGGGAAGGATTTTTTTTCCAATTTCAACTCTAAGCCTCCTCTCTTTCAGTGTAAAGCTGCTCCCACTTGTCCTATTACTACACATTCTTGGAAATAGTTGTGTGGTCTCTGCTCCAGATACCCCAAACCAGGAGCTGCTGATCCTCCAGGTGTGACTTGGATTGGCACAAACCCCTGGTGCAGGCAGGCTACTCTGCCATCAGCTCCAAGAAAATTCCCAAGCATCACCACTCTGCTGCTAGGGAATTTAGGATCAAGGAGTCCAAATCTAGAAAGAAAATGAAGGTTAGAGCTCAGATCCTTCACTGAGTTAGAGCTGATATCACCATAATTGTGGTTTTCCATGCAAGAGAAGGAAGCAGCCAGAGGCACGAGGTGGGACAGGCAGACCTGGAACACCATGGATGCTTTGAGAAGGCTGACCTAGAACAGAGGCCAGACAGAGTTAAAGAATAAAGCAGGGATTTATTAAAAGGCCTCAATAGATCCACCTTGGGCAGCACAAGAGGCCAGCCAGGACTGCACCCAAGATGAACCAAAATGGTCACAAAATGGACACCCAGTCATGGGGTCTCTCACTTTGATCAGTTCTGCTCCATTTGCATATTGGAGTTAATTGTCCAATTACAGCTTTAGTTTATGAAGTCCCATCCTGCTTGTTTTTCTCTCCTCAGTCCACGCTGCTTATGCTATTGGGCCTGAAATTTGGATCATTTGTCCCCAACTACAGAAGGAATTGTTTTGTCACCTACTCTGTGCAGAGAGCTCACCCTCCCTTAATGTGAAGCTCAGACCCACACACTAAAGCAGCACAGAATCTGAAAAATATAAAAGCTAAAACCTGAGGCATTGCATTTTCAGGGTGCCCTGACAAAGGAAGGAATGATGAATCTGACTCCATGTTCTCAGAAGGCCAATTTATTATTTTATGATACTATATTATATTAAAGAATACTAATCTATACTAAAGAATACAGAAAGGAAACTTACAGAAAGCTAAAGAGATAATAATGAAAACTCGTGAATCTCTCCAGAGTCCGACACAACTTGACCCTGATTGGCCAATAAGTCAAAATAATTCACAGCAGAATCCAATGAAACAATCACCTGTGGGTAAACAATCTCCAAACACATTCCACATGAGCACAACACAGGAGAAGCAAATGAGATACGAATTGTTTTCCTTTTTTTCTGAGGCTTCTCATCTTCCCAGGAGAAAAATCCTGGGCAAAGGAATTTTTCCAGAGAATGTGAATGCCTCATTGAGGCATCACCACCACGGTTTGTAATGAGGGTGGGGGTTCTGCTGGGCACTCCCCATCAGCAGCACCATCCCCAGCAAAGCCCCAAGCTCTGTGCCAGCAGGAAAACAGGCACCAGCACACTCCCCCACCCCATGGACCTGAATCATCCTTCCCTGAGCATTCCAAGGGGAGATGCTGTGGTGCCAGCCCTTGGATCTGGGGAATCCAGGTGGCACAGCCAGATCCAGGGGCGTGGTGCCAGCTGCAGGCTGTGCACAGGGCTGGCAGCACCATCTCAGATATGGAGTGCTCCAGGAAAGCTCCCGAGCATCAGCCAAGCAGGATGGGCTCCAAGCTCCTCATCCATAATCCTCCAACGCTGGGAAAGGTAGCTCACCTTCCCTGAGCCAAAATTGAAATGGATTAGCACATTTTTCATCCCACAGTGGGAACAGGAGACTGTTTTACCTCTGGAAAATGGGTTGTAGTCACTGACTGCTTCCTAGGGGATCACATTGCCCAGAATTCCTTGCAAGTGGTTTTTGGGAGGGATCCCCATCCGAGCACTCCATGAATAATTCCCCAAATGCAGAGAGCCAGCACAGCAATCCTTCTCCCTGCGCTTTCAGGAGGTGACATTTTGCCAGGAAACACAGTGCTGGGGAAGCTGATAACTTGTCCTGGGCTCTCCACAGCTCCCAAAAGAGGAGCTGCTCACAGCCAAGGCCCTGGAGAAGCAGCTGGCACAGGGCACCACGGCAGCAGCCCCTGATGCCAAGGGGATCCCCAGAGTTCATTTCCTTAATCCTCCTTCAGCCATGCCTTTGTGCCACTCTGGGATCACAGGTGCCCAGCTGAGGGTGAGGCTGGGAGCCTGCTCAAAGTTCAGTGGCAAAATGACCTTTGCAATTCCAGCAGCACACCCAGCAATGGGGCAGGCAGTGAATATTTTTCCCTTTCCACATCTTCCTCTCTGCCCACAGCTTTTTTTGGTGGTTTTGGTGGGTTTTTTTTGAGTATCAGCTGTTTCAAAGCACAACGCAGAAGAATTTCCCCTCAGTTTAAAAGCTACCCCTGAGTGCAGAAAGCTGAAATTTGGCAGAAAAGCTGAGAGAAGTTCCTTGGAACAGTTTCCTTTGAAAGATGTGGGAGTTCAAAGTTCCACATCAAGGTTGCACAGCACATTTTGTACCTATTTTGTTTCAAGAGCCCCATAAACCATCTGCCCAGGGAGATTTCTCAGCACATTACCCATGCTGGGAGACCCGAGGTTTGTGGGTGTTTCTCACCCTTTGGGCAGAGAAGCCAGGTTTGCCCAATTTCCCTGTGGCCATACACCAGAACCTGCACCAAGGGGGTTTCCAGTGACATTTTAAATTTCATGTCCACAGCAACACCAACAGGAGTGGTACAAGCTCCTAAATTCCCATGAATGGGAAAATCCCTAAAAAAAGGAGCTCTAACCAACAGTCCTTGGAGGTCACAACAGCTCAGTCACAAAGAAGAGAAGGTCTGGGGTCTTTCCTGCCTTGGGTTGGGGTTGGTTTTATGCTGGGTTTTAGACTTGCCTGTAGGCCTTGAGTAATCAAAAATAGAACTGTAAATTCATCATCTGCTTTGTTCTGTGCAAGTAATTCTCTATTCACAGCTCACCCTCATCCTGCAGAGCAACTCACATGCTCTGGTTTGTTACGCCAGCATAGTCTAATTCCAGAGATCACAAAAATAATATTCCAAGTCTAATCCCAAAGAAAGTATTACCAGGGATCAAATCCATTATTTCACAATAAATCCCTTTTATGTCTTTTTTTTTTTTCTCCCATCAGTGATCAAAGCAAGTGGATTTCAGCTCTAAAATGCTGCTGCTGTACAGCAGAAGAGATCCTTGCTCAAGGCACAAGGCTTAACATTTACTTGCTTCTTTTTTTTTTTTTTTTTTTTTTTTTTTTTGCACAGTATCAAAGGAGATTTATTTTTTCTCCCTTTGCCAAAAATAAAGTCTGGTCTAGATTCTCAGCTGCAGCTGAGAGCACTGGGAAAGAAAGTAGCTACAGCCCATTTGTGCAGCTTCCTAATCTTGTAGGACAGTTTCTAATCTTCTCAAATTGTCAGCAGCCCATCAGAGCTGTTTCTTCCTTTGAGAGTCCAAGCTGAGGAGAGAAGCTCTGGCTGTAGTGAGGGGAGGTTTAGAGACCACCAAAGGGGTTTTTTTCCCCTCTAAACACAAGGGCAGGCTTAGCTCACCAGTTGCAGTGTTTTTGGCATGGCTGCTGCCCCAGTTTGCTGTGTGAAGCTACAAAGTGGCACAGGAGCCTTCAGCATCCCACTGCCCAGGGGTGGGACACTGCAGGACCCTCAGCCTCCTGTTGTCCATAAAACACAGCCAGAGCCACCAGCCCCAGCACTGCAGAGCTGCTGGGGGCAGAGGCAGCCACCTGCTCCCCCTGCCTCACATCCCATGGAAGACAAAAGCAATCCAAGCCTGTGTCAGCCTCCACCACGTGCCACAGGTGAATAGCACAAAGTGGGAAAAATTCTTGGAACCCTGGCTGCTGAGAATTTCAGACTTTCTGTGCTGACAGGCACTGACCCCCAGGAGAACTCTGCATTTGACCTAAGGCTGTGGAGAAGGCTTCAAAATTAAATTATGGAATTCAATTCTATCTGAATGAATGGTAGAATTCAATTCTTGCCATAATCTGGGATTGTGGGTGTGGAGTTTGAATAGAAGTGTGTGATATCACATGGTAGAAAACTTCAAGTTTAAGGTTTTAGAATACAGTAATATATGTAAACAAGATGGAGGTTTTGGGGCAGAGGCTGGTCCTTCTTCTTCACCTTCTTCTCCATGGGTTTGGGTGGTTTTGTGTAATTGGATAAAAAAGTCCACATTGTGGGCCGTGAGTTGTTGGTTATTGGGTTAAAAGTAAAAATAATTTAGGTGTCATTTCTTAATTAAACAATTTATCCTTAAAAAGCCTTGCAGAGAGAGAGATGGGGCTCCATTTTTAGTTTGTTAGAGTGAAGTGCTCCAGAGCCCAGGGTTTGTGGGACTGTAATACAGATAAGAACTAATAAACATCTGAGTCAAAACCAGAAATACCATCTCACACATTTAATCCTGACCTTGGCAGAAAAAAGAAGCAAAGAACCTGCACCTCCTCATGGCTGGGAAGTCATGGCTCCTCCACTAACTGGGCCATATTTTCAGTCCTAATCTCAGACTGTTGGAATTAGCTCTGCTAAAGCCAACAGGATGATACAGGTCAGATCAATTACGATGAAAAATTCAATTCTGGTTGTGCCATATGCAGCACTATAAAAAGGACTGAGCTGTACATATGGCTGGAGAAACAAACAGCACAAATGCCCCCACACTGTGATGCCCTTTAGTCTTTCAGCACTTTCTACACAGGCCACGATGAGAGGAGGGAAAGTGCCATCACTTGTCCTTGTGAAAACTTAGCAGCCTCCAAATGTCCCTCTCCACCACCCTCCAAAGGATCAGGAATCATCTCCTCGTGGAGGCTGCTTGGAGCACTGAGAGCCTTTGAGGAGGTGGAGCTGGTCGGGCTTGTGGCATGAAAATTTCCACCAAAAATTATAGAAACATTAAGGTTGGAAAAGAGCTTTAAGATTATCCAAGCAAACCATCAACCCAGAACCAGCAGCATTGCAAAAAACCAGATTTCCCCAAAATTTCTCAAAAAAAAAAAAAAAAACACCACCAAAAAAACCTGCCTTGTTTCCCTAGGGATGCATCAACTCCAGGGCTGGGACTTGAGCACCTGAGGATACAACCTAAGAAGAAGAATGCTGTCTGTGCTGGAGATTCATCCCTTTTCTCAGGAATGTGGGCAAATTTCTGCCCATCTCTGGGGGGCAGAAATGAAGCAAAGCCTGCTGATGAATGCATCAGTCCTGCAAAGTCCAGCAGATGGAAAACTTCCCACTCCAGGCTTTGGAGTCACAGGAACCAGACCTCTCAAGACAAAAAATAAAACAAAATGGGAGGAGGAGCAAGGTCTTGATAAAGAGGAGATGGTGTGAAGGTTGTGCCATCACCCCCTGGCTCTCCTTGTGCCATCATCCCTTTTTGATTCCAAAGGGGGATGCGTGAGATGATCCAAAGTGCAGCAGGAGGAAATAAGTACCTGGATGGCAGCAGCATGTTATGGAATTTATAAACACACGCACAACTGAGGTGCACGCTTAAAAATGGGTTTTGCACAGAGGGGAGCATAATAAAAAAAAGCTAGGAGACCTGGAGGAATAGCCAGTCCCAGCTGGAATTTCAGCCCAAAACTCAGCTGGGGGAGGTTTTGGTGCCAGTCATAGGCTGCTTCCAGGGAGAAACAGCGTGTCCCAAAATTCCCTTTCAGCCTCTCATGGACTAACCACCAGCACTGCAACATGCAGCAAAAGCCTCTGAGAAGTTGCCATCAACTCATCACAAGCAAACAACGATAAAAAAAGCCCTCGGTGGATTGACCAGTGTTCAAAAATACATCCAAAGGATGCTCTTCCACATCAGCCTGCTCTGGCACGCTCCTTCTGCACAGGCTTCCAGATGGTCCATCTTTTTAGCCCTTCCTTTATTTTAAGTGGACAGCCTGAGGCACAGCAGGACCTTATCACTGCTTTATTTGAGAGCAGGGAGAAAATGAAAGCTCTCCCAGCAAAAAGAAATTATTTTTCTAAAAATAATTACAAGACAAATAATTTTCAGATTTCCTTTTATTCTTGTTATTCTTCCCCACGCAAGGCCACAGTTTTCAGAGAGCCCAGCTCAGCAGAGATTTCAAGGAGCCTCTTGGTGGTTGATAGTCCCTGTATTGCAGTCACTGATTCACAGATTAATTTATTTTTTGAGTCTAAGTCATGCACTCCATGCTGGACAACTTCAAGTGCAACCAAAGAAAGCCTATACACTACAGATCTATTTATTAGATAGTTTTCAAGGTTTTCCAAAAGGAACCTGCTAAAATGATTTCACACCCTCTTTCCGTTAAAAAAAAAAAAAAAGTAATTAATTTCTCAGGGTCTGCTGTGGAACCAATTGAGTTCAGGAGGCAAACCTTAAATCTTGATAATTATGTACTGTGTAAGTGGGATACTATAGCAGGCTGGGGAAAACCCAGCCTTGCATCTCCAGGAGCTTCAGGGCTGTGAATTGAAGAAGTTGCTTTTCCTGCCACCCTGTCCTGAAAAAAAGGAGGGGAAAATAATCAAGAATAGAAGCACATACAGTAGGAATCCAACTGCTTCTTGCCATTTCCCTCTTTAGCAGGCTGGGGAAAACCCAGCCTTGCATCTCCAGGAGCTTCAGGGCTGTGAATTGAAGAAGTTGCTTTTCCTGAAAAAAAGGAGGGGAAAATCATCAATAACAACAAGCACATACAGTAGGAATCTAACTGCTTCTTGCAATTTTCCTCTCTCCTCTTTCCAAAGCCTGCTTGATGGGAAATCAGCAGAGGGGAGGGAAGGGTATCCCCCCGATGGTGCCACCAGGTCCTGGCTGTCACCTTGGTGTGACTCTCACGTGCTACAAAAAGATGTGGCTTCAGCACATACCCAACAAATCCTACACTCCCCAAGTTAAAGAATCACACACCCAACAAGTCCTACACTCCCCATATTGAAGAATCTGTTGGTTTGGGAACCCGGATTGAGGCTTGACCCTCCCTTGTGCCTCCTGTCCCTCTGTTGAGAGCTCATCCTTGGGAGATGCCAAGGGGAACAATCCGAGTCAATCAGAAACACAAAGCCTCTCAGCCTCCAAAAAAACCCCTGGATGGGAGTCAAACAATACAAGTTTTGAGAATTATTTTAGACTAAATTCTTCCTCAGGACATGATCTCCGAGGGTGAAAGCTTGGCCCCACCGAGGCCAAGAGCAAAACTCCTGCAGACCTCAGCAGGACCTGGCTCCCACCCAAAGCAAACTTTTCAAGTCTCAGTCAAGCTCTTCAGCTGCAGACGTTCATTTCTATTAATTCTGCAGCCTTTTTGTCTCACCAGAAGGATCCTTCCGCAGTGGCCATCCAAAAGCCGTTGACAAGACTGAAGAAAGCTAATTTGCAGCTGAAAAAGAAGCCTATAAATTTCTTTTTTGTTTTCCCAACTAAAATCAGTGTGTCTGTGACACGGTCTCCAAGCGTGGTGGTGTCAGTCTGGCTGGTGGAGGAGTCTGACAGCCCTCAAACCCTTTGGGGACTGGGACTATGCCCTGTTCTATTCCTGCACACCCCCTCACCCTACAGGACCCTGCCATGGGAGCCTTCCAGGGACCATGGTAAAAGCAATTATGAACACAAGCATTTTGATTTTAGCCTTGTTGCCTCTCCCTGTGCCAGCATTGTTTGACATTCCCAGCAGACCCAGGGCATTTTCTCCTCCCAGGGAAGAGCACTGTGACAATGATGTTGGAAGAGCTCGCTCCTTTGACGTTTGGAGCCACGGTAATGAGTAGAACATGAAGCCTCCACTCTACAACAAGTTCTGCAAACTTCTGATGATTTGCTTTAAAGCTCCTTTAAAGGAAACCAGAAGTCGCACCAGTCTCCATTCTTGCTGTCAGAAGGAAACATCCACGTGGCCACTGGGGATGGCTCAAAAACACGGCTGTGAGCATGCCAAGAAGCTGGAAAACAAAGCACAGCCTATGCTGGACTAGTTTTGTTCTTGGAGATCACCCTGGTCACCCTGTGGCTGGCAGGGATGAAGACACATCTCAGGCCAGCTCTGTGGCCTGTGACCTCATGAGCAGAGGTGACCACAGACAGACACCTCCTTCAACCAAGAAATCAATGCCAACCACCACAACCAAACCCTCTTCTCTCTGCTCCCAGTGTTAAAATACAAAGAAGTTTTGTCACAAGAGGAATCCCCCACCCTGAATGCCATGGGTTCAGACCCCAACTCTTTACCAGAACCCCAAAATTTTCCCTGTGTGCTGGCACTTATGGAATGGTTCTCAGCAACCAGAAACACAAGAGGCTTTGGGAGGAAAGAAAACAAACCAGGTCTTGCTTCCACCTTCATCTCCTCTCCACAGGCTCTGACATTTTTTGTGCAACGGGAGCGGGGCCGCGCCCTCCTGGTTCCTATAGATGCCAAGTTGGTGACTTGCCACGTTATTGGAGCCCACAAACCTCGGGCTTGGTCCAAGGAAGGAAGTCAGGCTCCGGCAGAGGCAACTGCATTGAACTTGCTCAAACACGCAGACTTCCAGAGCTCTCTGCTCCCACAGCCCAAAGGACATTGCAACACCATCCCGAGAGCCTGGCCTGCCAAAACAGGGCTGGTGTCCAGGTTAGATCCAAGCCACTGCAGGAAAATGGGAATTTTAGACCCTGGGAAATGCAGGGCTGCAAGAACAGGTGGAATTTCCTAAGATTGTCCCACAGGACATGGGGGAATCTTGAGCTTTCTTTTCTTCACTCACATTTTTCATGGAAAAGCTGGGAGAGTTGAGATTGTTCTGTCAGGAGAGGAGAAGCTTTGGGGTGACCTCACTGTGGCCTTCCAGTGCCTGAAGGAGCTACAGAAAACATGGAGAGAGATTCCTTACATGGGCCTGGAGTAGCAGGATGAGGGGGAATGGCTTCCCACTGCCAGAGGGCAGGGATGGATGGAATTTTGGGAAGGAATTGTTCCCTGGCAGGGTGGGCAGGCCCTGGCACAGGGTGCCCAGAGCAGCTGTGGCTGCCCCTGGATCCCTGGCAGTGCCCAAGGCCAGGTTGGACAGGGCTTGGAGCAGCCTGGGACAGTGGAAGGTGTCCCTGCCCATGGCAGAGGTGGCACTGGGTGGGCTTTAAGTTCCCTTCCATCCCAAACCATCCTGAGATTCCATGGTTCCATGTTGGCTTGCCTCAGAAGCAGGGGATGTGTGTGCTCTACCAAAATCCAGATGCCCTGACAGGACCACAAAATGAGCTTGAGAAACCACAGCAAGGGGGGAAATGCAAGGTAACATCAGCCAGAGTTGTGATTTCTCTGGAGGGAACAGACATTTTCTCTACTCACCAAAAACCAAACCAAACAAACAAATGAACAAACAAAAAAAAAACCCCAAAAACACAACAACAAAAAACCCCAAAAAAGGTTATTTATGGGACACTCCTGATGAGGAGAATAAGAATAAGAGCAGTTCATAAATCTCCAGAGAAGGCAGCAGACCAACCCAACTGCAAAACAAGTGCCCAGGAGACCTGTGAGGACTGAAAATGGCCCCAGGCTAACAAACTGTCACACCAAAACAACCCACTGCATTCTACTAAGAAGTCTCTCCCTTCTGGAAATAATCTGCTTTTCCTTAGCAAGTTTATGATTTCAGATATTTTTGAGGATTTTTTTCACACCAAAAAGTTGTTCCTGGAAAAATTCATATGTATTAAAACTGAAGCTTTTCACAGAAGCCTATAGAAACAAGCCTGATTCTTGGAAGACTTCTGGGATGACACTTAAATTCCTCCTATTATTCAGCCCCTGGATCTGAACTCAGATTTTCCACCCTCAATTTAGTACCTGATCTGGGATCTCTTCTCTTTGGGATCTCCTCTTCTTCCCAGACTGAGATCCCCCCTCTTGAAGCCTGTGGTTGCATTTAAATTATTTGGCTTGGCGAGGTGAAATGACCTGGTGTTAGAGACATTTCCCTTTGCAGGATTTTCACATTGTGAGGCCTTTGATCACCACAGGGAAAGCTCCCAAATCCTTTTGGCTGGTGATCCTACTTCCAGTTTCACTTCCAGGCTTGTGGCCTCACTTCACAATCCCTTAGGCTTGCTGCCATCTGCAGAGGGCCATCAATCCCACTAGGCTCTGGATCTTCTCCTTGGGAAACCACTTACACTGAATTGTTTTGTCACTGCTCACCTGGAAAGCTTGGAGCACAGTTTTCCTTGACCTGCTGATGCCTCAGGTTTAGCTTTTATATTTTTCAGATTCTGTGCTGCTTTGTGTGTACTTCTAAGCTTCACATTAAGGGATGGTGAACTCTCTGCACAGAGCAGGGAGACAAAACAATTCCTGCTCTAGCTGGGCACCAAGGACAAATGATCCAGATCTCAGCCCAAGAGCACAAACAACATGGGCTGGAGAGAGAAAAACAAGCAGGTTGGGACTGCATGGGCTAAAGCTGGAATTGGACAATTAACTCCAAATTGATAAAAGTGAGAGACCTCATGACCAGTTGTCCATTTTGTGACCATTTTGGTTCATCTTGGGTGCAGCCCTGGCTGGGCTCTTGTGCTGCCCAAGGTGGATCCATGGAAGAGATCCTTTTAATAAATCCCTGCTTTATTCTTTAGCTCTGTCTGGTCTCCGTTCTAGGTCAGCCTTCTCAAGGCATCATTAGTACTAGCAGTTAATTCCTTTTCACCCAGCCCAGGTTATAAATTGTGTTTCTGATCCCAGCCCTGAACCTTTGTGGTTTTTCTCGCTGTGGCATTTGCCCATCGTGCGTCAAATGCGGCAGCGCTGCACCCTGAGCATTGAAGCGAGGGTTTGACGAGCTCTTCTTTCCACATTCTTTTGGCCAGGGCACAAATTCTGGTTTGTGGTTTCAGATTAGGTCTCCAGCATGTGATGTGAGCAGGCAACACCCACACTGCTCTCCAAGCAAAGTACTGATGCTGAACCACGGAAATCCCAGGATGGTTTGGGTTGGGCAGGAATTTAAACTCATCCAGTGCCACCCCTGCCATGGCAGGGACACCTTCCACTGTCCCAGGCTGCTCCAAGCCCCAGTGTCTAGCCTGGCCTTGGGCACTGCCAGGGATCCAGAGGCAGCCACAGCTGCTCTGGGCACCCTGTGCCAGGGCCTGCCCACCCTCCACATCTGTGATAAATTACTGCAAATTCAGTACAACTGTTACACACAGAAGGCAGTGCAGTCCATGTAACTCTCTCATCAGTGCACACATTTCAACACCCTGCTAGATCACAATCTTACCCTGTATCTTTGTGGCCATCTCTTCTTTTGACATTGCAACCAAGCAAAAAGAAAGAATTGCGTGCTCTGACTAATGCGTGTTTAATCTGGAAATCATTTTGTTCTTACAGTGTGCAAGAACTGTAACTGTCCCAAAAACGAGCTAGGTCCATGGGGGAGCATCTGCTCTGCTCTCTGGGCTAGGGAGGATTCAGTAGAAGACCACAGTGTCACCTTTGGAGCAGCTGGTGACAGCACCAAGCAGCCCCTCACTCTCTCCATGTGCTGCCCAAGGCAAGGCACCATCAGGTTTCCATTAGATGATTCTCCCCATGCTCAGCCTGGAGCTGAAGTTGTCCTGCCTGGTGGCTCTCTGGAGCTCCCACAGCATGCTCATCCTGTAACAACAGCCATCCCCTTTTCCTAAATCCACAGGCAAATGACACCTTCTCCTACAACTCCTTAATCCAACCTGGCCAGGCAGCAGCAAACGTCAGCCTGGGAGCCCCAAGATGGACTTGGGCAACCTCCCCATCATCAGAGTCTGCTCCTGGCACAGAAGCAGAGCAGCTGGGGCATTTTCCACCCAAGCAGTGAGGGGGGACAAAGATCCCCTTGGTCTCTGCATGACCTGTGCTCTGTGCCCACCCTTCCTCCATGGACAGCTCGAGGTCTCTGTGTTTTTTCTCTGTGTTCACCAAGAGGTGGAAGTGGAGCCCCCTGACCCTGGGGGACTCACATTAAAAAATGCCTTCAAATTAGGGTCTCCCCAGTGAGGGAGGCTTGTCTCAGCCTGCTCAGATGAAACTCCCCACATCCTGATGTCTGCACAGGCAAAGCTGGGGGTTTCTTTCACAGAAAGCCAAGCACAGCCTGTACTTGCACCCTCCAAACCCTCACACTGGAATGATGGGCAAGGTTATTCCCTGACAATTGTTAAAAACATTGAACTATTTTTTTTGTTTGTTTGGTTTGGTTTGTTTGTTGGGGGTTTTTGGGTTTTTTTTCTCAGTAAATGATCTTGAAAGGAACACGTGCCTGTCACAGGTACTTCCCTGTGGTGTTTAGACAAACTAAACAAGTGAGTGCAAGAAACAAACCTGCACCAGAAACAAACCCTGTCATTGCTTCATATTTTTTATCAAAGGTTTTGTTTGCCTTGCCCCCCCTCAAAAAAAAAAACAAACGAAATAGCCACCAGAAAGTTTCTGTACCACACAGAGCTGTTTTCCAGAGCCAGTTGGAGGAAGAGAGTGGGCCTATTTTACTCAGCCTAGGAATTAACAGCACACTGTTACTACAGGTTTGCACACAGGGCTGAGGCTGCAAAACACACCTTTTTTGAAAAAAGAAAAAAAAAATTATAACCAGAAGCTTTAGCTGCCACTGAACATTGAGGTTGCAAAAGTTTCAGTTATGCAAGCACACATTTCCTGGGTGTGAACATCTGACAGGCAGTAAATGAGGTGGAGAAGGAAGTTAATAAATGAGCACAACCAGCACAGTTGGAAAGTAAGTGGATTTGAAACTTTCTAAATAAAATCAGTCATTCAAAGCTCCGTGCTTGCAGCCAGCCCACGAGGCATCTCTACTCCACAGCTGTGCACAAATCCTTGCAAACACCTCTGCAAGGCATTGCAAAGGGGGGAAAAGGCATTTACAGGTGCCTTGGATTTTGTGGAGGAGAAATTGGCATTGCAGGGAGGATTTCCTTATGTCCCTTTCAAAACACCGTGCCTCTTACCTGAGAATTTAAACCCCCAAACATTTACTCTTCCCTTGAAAGAAAATCCTGGGCTGCTCTCCCTCCTCTCCATTCTCCACAGGACCCCACACTGGACAGGCTCCAGTTTGCAGTTTGCCTCTGTGGCACTGGGGGCACTAAAATGTTCCCAGTATCCAGATGTGGATCCCCATCTTGAGCAGAGAGAATTATTTGAGCAACCTGGCCTAGGGGGTGGCCAGGGAGATGGAATGAAATGGGCTCTAATGTCTAAACCAGTCTGGGATTCCAAGGCTCTGTGATTCCCCCCTGGGATTCCAAACCCCCTCCAGCACCACCCTCCTCCTACCACCTCCCCATCCCTTTTGTCCTGTCAGTATTTCCCACGTGAGTCCGTGTCTGCCATAGGAGCACATTCCATCTTTGCCACCTTTCCCTGGGTGTACATCACCCCCAGCCTGTCTGTATCAGCTTTCCCTCTGAAGACAAACTCTTTTGGGGAGCATCTCAGTGGAATTCAGACCTGCTGGCTTCCTGGAGAGCAGGGCCAGTCTGCACCCTCAGTGCCAAAACCAAACCAGAGGGATGAGCCCCTTTACATTTTAGCAAACAGGGAGATAATTCTGCAGCCAGCCAATGATTTACTATAAATTACCTGAATATTTTGTGATTTTTCTGTGTGCCTGTAGCTCTCTATGATTTTCCATCCCCAATCACCACTATGTTTGAAAGGCAAACCCTTACTTTGCCCCAAATTCCCTCTGAGAGAAAATATTTCAGTGTGTTGGTTCAACACTGAAGCTCTGAGTGCCTCAATTTGGCCCCCATTATCAAATTCAGTAAAAAACATATCTCCATGGCCAAATCCACTCAGGAAAAAGTGACAACAAACCAAGTAACAGGAACTCCCCATCCAAAAATAACCACACGTCCATCATTAGTGGTTTGGTTGCTCGTAGGGAATCCCAGTTCAGCAAGGTCGTGCTCTGTCACTCCATGAGCTGGATTCGATTTCACAAAGGGAGAACAGATTCAAGCAGGAATTTTAATCTCTTCGCGGAATACAAACCACAAATTCAAGTGCTGACACTTGATTTGTTATTACCTGGGACTGGAAAAGAGAGATTTCTCCCTTGGGTGGGTTTCCATCCTCAGGACTCACCTGCTGGAGATGCCAGGTCAGAATTAGGGGCCTCCAGGGAAGCCCCCCTGCCCAACCTTCTTTTTCTTTTGAATAGAAAAAAAACAATTTTTGATGATTTATTTATTAATTGTTGTGTATAGTGAAGTTTATAAGGTACTATTATTAATATTGTTATTATAATAATTGATGCATATGAATTTATTTTGTAAAGTTTTTTTAGTTAAGGTGTAAAATTTTATTGTTTAAATAAGTTGCTTAATTATGATCTATTTTTTCCTTAATTTGATTTGTTAAACTTTTTCATTTTTGAAGTTGTTTGTGGATGGATTCTGAATGGATATAATATGATATGATATGATATAATATAATATAACATAACATAACATAACATAACATAACATAACATAACATAACATAACATAACATAACATAATATAATATAATATAATATAATATAATATATATTATTTTAATGTAATATAATTTTTTAAAGTTTTTATAGTTATGTGTTGGCAAAAGAAATTTGTTGGTGGTTTTGTTTTGATAGTTGATATCAAAACAAATAGTTTTGATAGTTTCTGTTTGTTAGTGCAGTTTGATAGCTTAGTTTTCTGATAGTTTTGTTTGAATGTTTGATAGCATTAACATTTGTTATTATGTACTTAATTGTAATGGAAGTAGCATTGATTTTTTAATTTAGTTAATATTTTAATTGGTTTAATTGTTTTAATGTTATGTTTGAGCTAAGTTGAGGTAGAAATAAATTTGATGTAACTTGTTTTGTAGGGCTTTAGGGTTTGAAAATATTATTATAGTTTTGTTTATAATGATGGGCAATTTTTAACAATTTTTAAAAATGTTTTTTATGTTGCTCCACATTGGCCAACCCAAAAAGGCTCATTCAGTGTCCATTTAAAGCTGCTGTGAGGGTGGGATAAGGCTTAAACAAAACCCAGGTGGAAGTTCAGCTGAGGGCACCCATCCCACCACAGGAACTCTTCCTTTTTCCCTGCTTAATTAATTAAATATTAAATAAATTATCATCAATGTAAATTTAGTGTAAATTATAGTATATATAATGATATATATAATGAAATATATAATATATAATATATAATATATAATATATAATATATAATATATGATATATGATATATACAATACATACTATAATTAATATAATATACTGTTATTGATATTAATATAAATATTTTATATATTTAAATATTATATTAATTAATGTTAAATAAATTGTAAGCACTTAATTTAAAAATATCTTGATTTTATCAGGCAACCTCTTATTTACATGACCACTTCCATGAAGCTTTTTTTTTTTTCTTCTCCCCTCTCAGTTTCCAGAGGACTTTTTGCCATGGTGTGGTAAAACAGAAGCAGCAACAACCACCACCAGTTGTACAACAGGATGGCCAAGAACCTGTGAGGTCTGGACACCAGCAGCACTTCTGCCATGGGGCTGGGACCAGGAAACACCCAGGGACTGGGAAAAGCTCAGCAGCACAAAGAACATCCATGAAAACATGACAACCATGGCTTTTCCCCTCTATAACCGCTGATACCACCAACAATTTTAATTTTTTTAATATTTCTTTTTAATAAAAAAGAGCATATGGCCAAAACGATCCAGAGCAGACCCTGGCTGTGGGAATCACATCCTGGGACAGTTTTCAATTGGAGGGATGGCCAGACCCAGCAGCCAATTCCCAGCCTGTTGACGTGTGCCTCGCACACTTTTAGATGTGTCACGTTCAGTCTGTCTTGAAGGACAGAAATAGGACCTTGAGAGGTGCCAAACATCTCATCTGCATGGGATTCAGTGTTTTAGACCTGCCAGTCCTGAGCAGAAAGGGCTGGACAAGGTGTTTTCCTGGGATTAATGTTTCCCCTCAGTGCTGCCAGGCCTCAGCTCAGCCTCCATCTTGAGCTTGTTATTACCTGGGACTAGAAAAGAGAGATTCAGCCTCTCTGAGCTGCCACCATCTCTCTCCAAAAGCTCCTCAGCCTTCTCCAAAGCTGCCAGCAGCTCCTTGTCCAGAAGCCTGAGGTGTTATTTTGGCTGGTTTCCATTCAAGCAGTGACATGGGAGGCCATCGCAGCGTTTGCCCACCAGGCCTCTCCCCCACGGCGTCCCAAAGGAGATTTTGCTCACTTCAAGAGCCTCCAACACCTTCCTGGTCAATTTATCCCACAGAATGTTTAAACTGGAAGGGACCTTCAAGCCCATCCAGTGCCACCCCGTGGCATGTCAGGGACAATTTCCACTATCCCAGGCTGCTCCAAGCCCTGTCCAGCCTGGCCTTGGGCACTGCCAGGGATCCAGGCAGTTTCTCTGGGCACCCTGTGCCCACCCTGCCAGGGAACAATGCCTAATTCCCAAAATCCCAAAGCAGTTTCTCTCCTAAGGTTTCTCTCTCCCACAGCCATCCAGCGCTCCTTGTTTCTATTTCCATCCCCTGCAGGCTGTTTCAAGGCCTGCTGTGGTTTCCATTTTGAAGGCAAATCAAACCCTCTTGTCTTCCCCTCCACACCAGCCCAGCTCTTTCTGCCAGCACAGCCTTCCTGACCAGGCTTGGACCTTCCACTGGAATGTCCTCGAGCAGTTCCCCAGGAGCTGGGACCAAAGAGCAGCTAATTCCTACAGCAGTGCCCAGATTCATTTGGTGCCGAGCCCTCCTGTCATGGATTTCATTTGCACTGGGAGGCTTTCCGAGGTGGAATTGCTGTCTATAACATTTACCAATTCCAAGAATATTTTATAATTCTGACAGCCTGCATCACCCTGGAGCCTGCCATGGTAAACACGCTCTCCCCTGTCCCTCTCCTGCAGATGGCAATTTAGGGGAGGTTTCATGTTTGTTCTCGAGCCTGAGCCAAATTTCCAGCCTCCCTTTTTTTTTTTTTTTTTTTTTTTTATTTTCCTGGAAGGACATTGACCTGCAGGCATTGGAGAGGCAATTCTCCCTTCCTTCTCCACATTTCCAGTGGTTTGGTGACAGGCACTATTTGCAAGAAGCAGAATCCTGAAGGCCAAGTGCCTTTCTAGGCAGGGCTTTGAATTTGGCAGTGGGACATCCCAGGAAAGCCATCCCACCTCACCCCAATAATCCCAGGAAAACCATCCCTCCTGGCCCCAATAATCCCAGGAAAGCCATCCCATCTGAACCAAATAATCCCAAAAAAACATCCCACCTGACCCAATGATCCCAGGAAAACCATCCCACCTCACTCCAATAATCCCAGGAAAACCAACCCACCTGAACCAAATAATCCCATGAAAGCCATGCCACCTGACCCCAATAATCCCAAAAAAATCATCCCTCCTGACCCAAAAATCCCAAAAAAGCATCCCACCTGACCCAAATAATCCCAAGGAAACCATCCTTCCTGACCCAAATAATCCCAGGAAAACCATCCCTCCTGACCCAAATAATCCCAAGAGAGCACATCCTTGCAGCACTGGCGCCACGAAGCTTCACAGCTGGCATGGCATTGGGTAAAGCTGGACTAGAGACCCCCAGCAGGCTCTCCTGACCTAAATTATTCCCTGATTCAGAGCCCCATCCTCTCCTGCACTGGACACTTCACCAGATTACTCCTTCTTGTTCTCTCCCCTCATGGGGGATGTGCCAAAAATCCTCAATTATTTTAAAACCACAACTGGTTAACTTAATTTAACTGGTTAATTTAAAACACAACTGGTTTTCTAGAGATTTAAGGGGTCACAGTACTGTGGCACTGGGTGAAAAAATATTTTTGAAGGTGCCAGAGATTGTTTATGTAAAAAACAAGTTAGACTTTAATAACTTCTTTCTCTTTCCAGGAAGACAGTGTTTCACAAATTCTGACAGATATTGGTTTTCCATGGCAGGACAAACCAGCGGAGATTCCTGAAAAATACAAATAGCACAACAAAGAGAGCTCATAATTAATGGTAATAAAGAGCAGTTTGAAGAAGCAGAAGCAGCAGTGGTGACTTCTGTGAGGTGAGCAGCTCCAAGGGGTTTCATCTTCCTGTCTTTTTCCCCCACACCCTGCAGTGCCTCGGCTGGATCCCATCCAGAGCCATCCACAGCAGGTTCCAGGGACACTTGGAAGAGCAGCATCCATTTTCACCCCCAAAAGAAGCATCTGTTCCAAGAGCAACCCTTCAGCAGGCAGCACAGAGAGACAATGCATTCCTCCCCAAACCCTCTGCCTGATCATGCCTTTGGTTACTGCACCAGCCCAGGAGATGGCTGGGGATCCCCTAATTTCCCCAAAGTAATTAACACCAGTCCCATGGCCGGGCTCTGGCCCGTGACAAACGAGGTGTGAGGATTTATGGCTCCAGGAATAGCTGGGCTCTGCATCCAGCAGCCAGACAGGAGATCCTGGCTCTTCCAGAGGGGATTTGTGTCTCACTGAAGTGGCTCCAGGCAAGTTAAGTCACTGCTAACCGACTTCAGGTCGGCTGCTGGAGCAGAATGGGAAAAAAGTGTGGAGAGAACAGGACTGGGGGGGTCAGAGGTGCAGGGGAATTAAATGAGTTCTACTCAGAAGCTGTTCCCAAATTCAGAGGGAGCAAAGACTCCTGCCAGGGCTAGGATTCTGTGCTGTGCATTCACACACACCCCCTCCATGCTCCTCCACCACAGCCCCATCCAGCCTGTGCTTCCAGGTCAGGGAAGGAAATTGTCCTTAATCCATGGCAGGCACGGCGTGGGCTGGGGGCCAGCAGAGGAGAGGCACTGATGGGCAGAGCAGATGTTGCTGCAGTGGCTGCAGGAGGCAGGCCCAGGGCAGGGATGAGCAGGAGGGATCCAAGAGGGACAGAGAGAGGTGCCACAGGGTGGGATTTGTCCTCCAGCCTCACCTCAGGAGGCACTTCCAGGAGAAAGGCACCGAGGCTGCTCGTGCTCCCCAGGGATGGGGACACTCCTCGGTCCTGTGAGCCCAGGGCCTCCTGCCACTGCTAACTGGGAAAACTCCAGCACACACCCAAAAATCCACAGCCTCCACTGGCCTGCCCTGTGTTTACAGCTCAGCCTGGGCCAGACATTCTCCTAACAGCTCCCACAAAGCCCAGAGAGGAAGAGCAAGGAGCAATGGGAAAGCCTGGATATCTCCCACTCTTCCATGATGGAGCAAGTCATGGCTTTCATTGTGTGACTCACACATGTGCATTCCCCAATTTTAGTTCCCACTGTGTGACCCACAGATTTGCGGGGCCTCCTGCCACTGCTAACTGGGAAAACTCCAGCACACACCCAAAAATCCACAGCCTCCACTGGCCTGCCCTGTGTTTACAGCTCAGCCTGGGCCAGACATTCTCCTAACAGCTCCCACAAAGCCCAGAGAGGAAGAGCAAGGAGCAATGGGAAAGCCTGGATATCTCCCACTCTTCCATGATGGAGCAAGTCATGGCTTTCATTGTGTGACTCACAGATGTGCATTCCCCAATTTTAGTTCCCAATTTGTTACCTACAGATGTGCATTCCCCAATTTAATTCCCAATTTGTGACCCACAGATGTATATTCCCCAATTTTAGGTAGAATGCATTGAGCTAAAAGAGGTGGGAAGCTGGGAACCCCGTTGTTTTATTTTGCTTTATTTGTTTTGCTTTCTGCAGACACCAAAATAATTTGACTTTTCTTTTAAAATCTATACCCAGACATTGGCCTTGCTTAAGATAAACCCAATGTGGGCTATGACTGAGGGAAGCAATCTGGGATAGGGAAAGGTGTCCCTGGCCATGGTAGGGGGTGGAATGGGATGAGCTTTAAGGTCCCTTCCAACCCAAACCATCCTGTGATTATACGATTTTATTATTTTAAAAAAAAAAAAAAGGTAACAAACGTAAGAAAAACCAAGCCATAAGAATATGGCCTTGCTTAAGATAAACCCAATGTGGGCTATAACTGAGGGAAGCAATCTGGGATAGGGAAAGGTGTCCCTGGCCATGGTAGGGGGTGGAATGGGATGAGCTTTAAGGTCCCTTCCAACCCAAACCATCCCGTGATTATACGATTTTATTATTTAAAAAAAAAAAATGGTAACAAACATAAGAAAAACCAAGCCATAAGAATCAAGATCAACCAAAAGACAAGAAAGGAGGATAAAGGTTGCAGCTGCAGTGAGGAAAACCTTTGGAAGAGATGTTTATTTTCCATGACAGAGCAGCACATTGCCAATCAGCCATTACTCACCACAGCAAGAGTTCAGTTGAGGATTCTCCCCCAAGAGGGTGGACCAACAGGGTCAAAACCTCTGCTTTTGGGCTCTTTAGAGGTTCCTCACCACGAAGAGACAGCTTGAACCTCTTCACTGCAATGATTTCTCTTTAAAATATCCTGGGAAGTCATTTAGATGTGAACAAGCCGTGGAAAATGTTAGCCTGCTGGAGGACTTGGGAGAAAGACAACTGAAAACAGAAGTGAGAAACGGGGAGATTTCAGACTGTGGCTGCACCACCCCAGCACCAAGGGATTTCTTTTAAAAAAGTATTATTATTATTATTACTACTCTAAAAAGAATTTTACAAGTCACAATCAATAAAGTTTGGCCGTTTAATTTTCCCAAATCTCTGTAAAAGCCAGTTTGAGCTCTCAGGAAAGAAAAAAGCAGCCATGCCATGACACACAGAGGAATTTCAGCAGGGGCAGCGTGGACTTTCAGGAGCACAAACCAAACCACGCTCTTGCTGCTCGAGCTGCCTCCAAAGCAGCTGTTAAAACACGCTGGAAGATATCAAAGCAGCTCTAATTAACTTCCTGCTTCAGCCCTACTTCAAAGAATTTCTGAGAGTTCTCAAAGCAGAGCTGGCACGGGGCAGTTTCTGGAGGAGGGTGGATTTTTGGGGCTCGTTCACCGCCGACGCCGAACGCGCCTGAGGTTCTCCAGTTGCTGGTTTTGTTTAAAAAGTGGGCAGAAAAAGGCTTCATCTCTAAACCGCTTTAACACAGGGCATCACCGATCAGGGGAGCAAACCAGCAAAACACCAAATCAGCCAAATCCTTCCCTAAGCCAGCAGCTGCTAAAGGGTGATCCAGGCTGGGCCTTCCCTTGAGATTCCAACTCCATTTTACCTGCAAAGCCTAAAGCAATTTTAAACCAATTAGATCCACAGAATCCCGGGATGGTCTGGATTGGAATGCACCCTGAAGACCCAACATTCCACCCCTGCACCTTCCACTATCCCAGGGTGCTGCAAGCCCTGTCCAGCCTGGCCTTGGGCACCTCCAGGGATCCAGGGGCAGCCACAATTCCTTTGCTCACCCAGGGCCACCTCAGGCTCTGGAATGATGCTGAGTTTTGATCCAATCTCTTTTTTTTTCTTCTTCCCCCCACCCCAGTCTTGAGACATATGCTCCTGTGTTTATTTACCCATTTGTTTTGATCTTTTTGGTTTTTTTTCCTCCTCCAAGAGACATTTTCCCACATATCCACGTCTGCCTCCACTCTGGCACGCCAGGGTCTCCATCACCATCCACTTAAACTGTGAGGAGAGCAGTAATAGATTCCTCCTGTCCCTGCCTGAAGCTCTGCCACGCTCCAGCCCCATCCCACACCACTCAGACCTATACAAACCCTTGCCATGCTTTGTTTGAATCATTTGATTCCCAGAAAAAAAAAGGAAAAAAAAAGTTGTCATGGCCAAAAATAGAACATTTTTCCGCTCTGAAGAACAAGCAGCACATTCCTGGGAATTCAGACAAATAGCATTGGTCAGGAGATGTCTCACAGACACCAGTGACATCCCAGAGCTGCTCCAGTGTCCTGTGAAGCAGGAAAGTGTTTGGGATCTCTCTGCCTCCCACTCTGCGGGGTGAAATCAGAAGTGACGAGCCTGTTTCTGCTCGTGCTCCATGAGAAAGGGTGGCTGCTCTCCACGGGGACTTCTTCATTTATTTATTTTTTTTATTTTAAAGAGAAAAACCTCCTGGCTAAGATGTGATGCTGTTTAGAGCACAAGCCTTCACTAAGCACAAGCAGCAACACTGATATTTTTACCAAGGTAAAAACACCATTTTTGATTTCCTGTTACAATATTTGATACAGTATTTCCCCTGACTGTATGCAGTGCAGGTTATCTGTAAGAGTGATTCTATATATAATAGTGAACAAAATTGTATATAATTATGAAACCATGTTCAATGGTTTGTGGAGAGGAGACTTTCAGGGAAATTTTCAGAGAGCTTCAAAACTCAATTTGATCATTGCAGGTCCCTTCCAGCTGAACATACTCAGTTCCAGTCAGTCACAGATCACCCAATTTGAATTTCACCAGGAGTTGCTCTCAGTTTAATTGAATTTCTTTAGCAACACGAGCTCGGGTTACATCAAGGCAAATGGGGAGCTTTGTTTTTCAAAGACATCTGCAATGTTTTGGGAGCCTTTGGGCTCTTTTCTGAGAGGGAGAAGAAGTGCAAATCCCAAATTTCAGCGACCCTCAGCTACGCTGAAATCCCTCCAGGCAGATTGGGTTCTCAGGACCTGCATTGGAAACTTCATCAATGGAATGTGGCAAACCTCTGGCACAATTTACACTCCCTGGGCAGAGCCTCACAAGCCCATGGCACAAATTTGTCACCTTTGAAAGAGCAAAATCCTGCCCTGGCAGCCAGGCCAGGTGTGGGGGACAGCTCCCACCTTTGAGCACTGCCACATCCCCAGAGCAGGAGCAGGCTTGGAAACCTGAACAGGAGACCTCAGAGTGGCTCGAGCAGATGTGCTTGGATAAGCTCCTGTGATTTCCAGCAGCACCAGGTCCCCTCAGGCCACTCTATTGGATTTAATTCCCAAATAATCTCCTGCTGCATCAGCTCCCAGCCCTTCAGCTGGAGACAGTGCTCTGCACACTCTGGTCCCTCCTCATCTGAGCTGAATTTGGAATAAAAAGTGTACTAGAAAATGCCTCCAAATGCCTCCTGAAAGTATCTCCATTCACTGGGAGAAAAAAAATCTTTTATTCTATCCAATAGACTTGTGGGCAGATCTTACAGCACAGCCTAGGAACTCACTGCTGTTGAACTGAACAGGTGAGGAATCTTTCCAGCTCAGGATTTATTTTTCTTTTGATGGGGGGGGAGGAAAAATCACTGATTTGGCAACAGTTTCTCATGGGAAAACATCCATTTGAGCAGGGATTTTCTGTGCAAGCAGCGGGGTCATTGACAGTGTGTCACATGGAGAGGAGGGCAGGAGGGAGAGGAGAAAAAAAATTCTGCTCAGGCCACTTATTTAGGGTCTAACTCATTAAATTATTAATGATGATGAGCTACCAGGAATCCAGCTAAATCAGAAAAGCAGGAAAAGCAGCAAAGGGGAAGATGGGAAGGACACCAGCCCTTGGGAGCACCCACCCTGTGGTGGGAGATCAGCAGGAGTGGGAAGTGGCTTTGTTTTTGGGCCTTTGCTGCCACATCAAGAAGCACAAACCATGTGCTCAAGTGGCATGTCCACGGAGGAGAGAGCCAGGCTGTTGGCATTCCCTGTGGATTTAGGATTTGCTGTGGATCTGCACAGGTTTGATGTCCACAGGCACAACCTCAGGCTTTGGCTCCTGCCATGAAAGCCCTTGGATGGAAGCCAGGTGTCTGCCACCTCCAGGCTGAAATTGTCCAATCTCAGCATATTTTGCCTATTTGGGAAAAGAGAGGAAAAAAAAAACAACCTTTAAAAAGATGCTGGAGCTCAACCTGAGGATGCAGCTCCAGCTGGGGGATGTCAGATCCCAGGGGTGCAGCTGATGACAAGCCCAGAGGGATAAATACCGAGGTGAGGAGAGTGAGAGCAGCACCCGTGGCACCGAGTGGCTCTGCTTTTGTTTCTTGGTGCTGCAAAGGCTGAAGGAGAACGGGCTCTGGGAGACCACAGCTGCACCGAGCACAGGCACAAATCAGAGTAGGGACCACATCAGCTCGTGGTGAAAGACCACAGATCAGATAAAAAGTCAGCTTTTGGCAGCAGCTGGAAGAGAAGAGCAGAAAAGCTGCAGCCCTGGTGAGACCAAAGTGTCCAGAGGTTGTAGCTTGTGCACAGCCTGTTTGCAACTGAGGACACAGAGAGAAAAATCCTCGTTGGGGCTTGGCTGACAGCTGAGAGCAGAGCACAAACACCACACCTGTTTAAGACACCTCTAAAGGGGGGATTTACCCTTCCCCAGCCACCTGCACAGTGCCACACCACACAAAAGGAATGATGAAAGCCTGGGTCACCTCCCAAATGCAGCAGAGGGAGAAAACAGGTGAGGAGCGGGAGGTAAAATATCCTTGTGAGGCATCAGCACAGCTAAAGCAGCTCATTAATTCCAAATCCTCAGTCAAGAGCTCCTGCCTCTCAATTAAACTACTTCATGGGCTTCAAAAAAAGGAAACACATGCTGGAGATGCTGCAGATAGAAAGTGCTGACTTTGATCTCGTGATTTAAAATCCAACACACGGGACAGAGAGGGAAAACGCTCCAGCAGTGAGGGCCAGGGCACTCACAGAATCACAGAATTCACAGACTCACAGAGTCATGGAATCACAGACTCACAGAATTCACAGAATTCACAGAACCACTGGGATGGGCTGGAAGAGACCTCCAAGATCATCGAGTCCAACCCAGCCCCAACACCTCAACTAAACCCTGGCACCCAGTGCCACATCCAGTCTGTTTTAAACACATCCAGGGATGGTGACTGCACCACCTCCCTGGGCAGACCATTCCAGAACTTTATCACCCTTCTTGTAAAAAACTTTTTTCTTTCTAATATCCAATCAATATTTCCCTTGGTGCAGCTTGAGGCTGTGTCCCCTGGTTCTGTCAGTGCTGCCTGGAGAAGAGCCCAGCCCCAGCTGAGCACAGCCACCCTTCAGGAGCTGTACAGAGTGATAAGGTCACCCCTGAGTCTCCTTTTCTCCAGGCTGAGCCCCCCAGCTCCCTCAGGGGTTCCTCACAGGGACACCCCTGGCCATGGCCCACACAGGGTTTGTGCCACGTGGGACAAAACCCCTGGGAGAGCCATCCTGGCCTGTGCTACCACCAAACTCGTGTCACAAGGATGGTGACAAGCTGAGTGACCTCTTGGGGATGCACAGGTCCAGCAGCCACAGGAACCAGGGGGAAACCAGCCTGGCTGCTGGAAGGGGGATTCTGCCATGGCAGAAAACCTGGAGATGTCTGAAGTATTGCATTCAACTTGGAGACTTCAGCCTGGAGTGGCTTTGCCAGAGATCTCCAAGAGGAGGAGGATGATGATGATGAAGGGCTGTCCTCTTGCAGCACAAGGACAGGGAGTGACTGGCTTTGCCAGAGATCTCCAAGAGGAGGAGGATGATGATGATGAAGGGCTGTCCTTCCACTGCCTCTTGCAGCACAAGGACAGGGAGTGGCCGGCTGAATTCAGGAGATGTTCCCTCACTTCCCCCAGTCAATCCCCTTGTCCCAAGAGGCAGAGGAGGCCAAGGGTTTCTGCAGCACTCTGAGGGGACATGGAGCAGTGCCTTGGAGGTTGCTGAGCACACAAAGCACCCCAGGTTCAGGAGGTCCTGGCCAGCAGCTGGCTCTGGTGAAGGGCTGGTCTCAGATGTGCATCCCCTGCCCTTACTCATCCCTGAAGAGTCACCTCCAGCCATTTCGGTGAGCCAGAAGCCCAAAGGGTTGTGCAGTTACACAGCTGTACATTCAAAACTGTTACTTTTACATGTTAAGTCTTTACAGCTGAACTGAATAAAACCACAAAACCAACCACCCAAAGCAAGCAGCCAGCAGTGGGCCATCTGATTCCTCTCAGGTTCTCCTTCAGGTGTGGTTGTGTGGACATTCAGCTCCTTTTACCTCCCTCACGCCTCCTTGGCCAGACTTCTCCCCTCTCCTCCTGCCTGCAGTTAAGCCAGCCTCGCTTTGTCTGCAGGACTTTGACTCTTGGAAAAGTCAGAAGGCATTAATCAGCCGCTCTGTTGTGCAACTATTTCCATCGCTGAGCTGCATCTGCTCCCTGAGGTCTCTTAATTCCTCATTGAGAACGTGCCCCACGTGGGAAGAGGCGAGAGAGGACTTGCACAGGCTGGAAGTGAATCCCTGCAGCCCCCACAAGCAGAGGTGCAGGGGAGCCCAGCCCGCAGGAGGGCTTTGTCAGAAGGAAGGGACACAAGCAGCAGCAGCAGGGCCACCTCTGGGTGATGGAGAGGGGTCACCTGGAGCTGCAGGGACAGAGCACAGAGGAGTGTGACCCCTGAGCACTGCTCTGGGGCTGGCAGCACTCAGGAGCAGCCCAGCTCCCCTGCAGCTGCTGCAGGAAATGGGCTGAGGAGCTGAGCTGCAGACGGGCTGGGCACTGTGCTCCATCCCAAAAGGGCCACGAGCTTTGTCAGAAAAATGCACCTTTCAAAGAAAAAGCAGATATTGAGGAGAGGACATCAGGTCATGGCCACTAACCTGGGTCAACAGCACACCTTGAGCACCCTGGCCATGCTCACCCCTGGACAGTCTTGATACTAATGAGAGCAATGATAATTGCTGCTGTAGACAACTCAGATATTTGTTTACTATCCCAGAACACACTTTACAGCATAGTGAAATATGTACATGAGTCTTTTTTTGCTCCACGTTTTACCTTTTTGACAACCTTGGCTGCACTGTGTAATTTTTAGAGAAAAGAAAAAACATCTGAACTAAAGAAATGGGGGTTTGGGGCAGCACTTCCTGGCCAGCTTGTGCCACAGCACCTGGGTGAGGGGGTAGGTGCTGCCCCAGGGCCCCCAGCTGCTCTCAGAGGACTGCCCTGCACTTCACAGACCCCCCAAATTATTTCCTTTCCCAGCCCCTGAGCTCAGCCCCTGTCTGGCTGCTGGGATGACTCCAGGGCAGATCCACCTCCTCATGCTGCATCTTCCCTCTCCCTGCCCAGAGCCACCCCAGGGGCTGCCTCAGGCTGTGCCCAGCCATCCACCTCCTGCTGCTGGGAGAGTCCCTAAAAACCAAACCCCAGCTCCCCAGAGGGGCCTGGAGTGCTGCCCTTGCTCTGCTCTGCACCAAAGGGATCAAAGCTTCCCACTCCCAAGGGGTTTTTTTGCTGTGGGGACAGGGGAGAAGAGGGATGAGGATGCATCATGAGAGGGAAAACCTTTACAAAGCTGAGCAAGCTCCTGACCACAGGCTGAGACCTTCAGCAAGGACACAAAGGACACAACATGAACACTCAGGGTCATTCATACTCCCACCCCCAGCATCCAGCTGCCTGCCAGATATTGGTCAGGAGTTGCTCTGCCAAAGCTCAGGTTTTTGTCCAACAGGTAGAGCTCTATCCTGTGTGGATGTCAGGGTTTGGCAGCTCTGCTCGTGCTCCTCTTCAATGAACTCTCCAGATCTTACTCTTGGGGAATGAAGTCTGTCAGGGGGAGCTGACAAAGAGATGAAGGTGACAAATTGTGCTCCTTGCAGAATCTTTTTTTCTGCGCTTCGGCCTTCAGGGGAAGCCAGAGCATTCCCTGGAGTGCTGCAGCACAGACCCACCCCCAGAAAAGGACACAGACACACTGGGTGCCATCCCTTCTCCTGCTTCCAGGCACAAACACGTGAGCTGGGAGCTCTTGTGCAAAGCTTCTCCTTCCTTTTGACACATAAGAGACAAATTACAAGCCAAGAGGATGGACTGGCTGGGGTGAAAATAATTCCAACCTTCCTATTTGGCTTTTGATCACAGCTCTGTGTTCCTCAGCTCGGTGGAACTTCCAGCCCTTCCCTTTCCCAGGGGGCTGCAGCTTCTCCAGGAAGCCTCCAAGCCCCCAGCCCTCCCCAGGCTGCTTTGAAGGGTGCCCACCTGGGAGTGAGGCCTGAGAACACCCAAAAACCACAGAGCAGAGCTGCTTTCCTGCACGCTCGGCTCTCAGGGAAAGCCAAATCCTTCCCAGGAGCTGATATGCAGGGAAGGGAATGACTCCTTTTTGTGTGCTGAGTGGATGTTATCAGTCTCCCCTCACTGCTGCGTGATCTTTACCATCCTCCAACGCAAATCCCAACGTTTTCCTGAGCTGGTTGCAGTCCCAACTCCAGTCTGGAGCTGTCAGCCCTCCTGTTTCCATAGTTTCAAACACTTTTTAAAGCAAAGGATCCCCAAGCCAACCTCTCCAAGGCATCTCCCTCCCTCCAGCTGCCTCTCAGACACCTCTCATCAGCTGCTCCATCCCATCCTTGCAGAAGCCCAGCAAATCTCTATAAACATGTGCCATCACCCCTTTCCTCACAAGTTCCATGCCTCCACCCACGAGGTTTCACTCTCCCATTACCAAACCCTGCTTTACATTAAAGCCTTTGCTGCCTTCTCCTCCAAACTCATTAATTCTCTTTTAAAAGGCTCGTTCCTGCACAGATTTCCATGACAGAATCCTTCCCATTTTCCTGCTGCCCACAGGAGGATGGGGCAGCCCTGATCCCTCTGTGCAGGCTGCTGGAATTCCTCAATCCAGCATTTCCCAGCTGCTCTCAGCCTCTTCCAGACCCCACGTAACCTTCATGCTACAATTATTTTGTCAAAGGCCAAAAAAACACCAGTAGGGCCTGAAGCAGCCTGAATTACACAAAGGGTAATTGAAAGCACAAAGCTCAACCTCTGAAATATCACCTTTTATCAGCTTAAAACCGCTCCATGAACAGGAAATGATGAAGAAAAATCATGAATCTATCTCAGCGCTTAGCCATGGGAGACAAAGTAAATTACCAAGCACAGGAACCCTCAAAAAGTAAAAATAAACCACACTAAGCCTGTTTTTTTTAAATATTTCTGCAGCCAGTACAGCCCATAGAGCAACATTTGCAGCTGGAAAGTGTAGCCCAGCAGCTCATTAGCAAGTTTTTAATTCAGGTTGCTCATCACAAGTCCCATTGTTCCCATTTGACCAGATAAACACATCCAGGTTTGTGCAGAGCACCAGGAGCTCACCAAGGCAAACAATTTTATTTTTTAAAAAAAAGCAACATAAAAGTGTTTCTCCTTGCTATGCCTTCAGAATAAAGCTTGGTAGATAAAAAGGAAAAAAAAAAAAAAAAAGAAACCACAACCAAAGTAAAACAGCCAGACAAATAACCCCCCAAAAAAAGCCCTAAAAACACCCAGGCAGAAAATAATTACCTGTCCTATATGGCAACAAAGAGCAGTGACTGAGAAGTTTGAAAGCACAGAAGATAAGTGGAAATGAGAAGAAACACATGGAAAAATGTAAAAACAATAAAATGCCATTAAAAAACCCCAAATTACCTGTCCTATATGGCAACAAAGAGCAGTGACTGAGAAGTATGAAAGCACAGAAGATAAGTGGAAAATGAGAAGAAACACATGGAAAAATGCAAAAACAATGAAATGCCATTAAAAAAAAAAACAAAAAAACAAAACAACACAACCAACCCATCTAGGAAAAGTCTCAAAGAACAGGGAGAAAAGGCAAAGAAACAAGTAAAGGTTTTTATTTTAGTGGGTCCATCAGTTCAAAATAAAGGGATTTTCTCATCTGCCTAGCACAGGACTGTGTAGGAAAAATTAAAAAAAAAAAAAAAAAGGAGCAGAATTACCAGGGACAGATGTGGAAAGATGGGGTTTGAGAAGACACCAAAAAATGAGAAGAAACACATGGAAAAATGCAAAAACAATGAAATGCCATTAAAAAAAAAAAACAAAAAAACAAAACAACACAACCAACCCAACTAGGAAAAGTCTCAAAGAACAGGGAGAAAAGGCAAAGAAACAAGTAAAGGTTTTTATTTTAGTGGGTCCATCAGTTCAAAATAAAGGGATTTTCTCATCTGCCTAGCACAGGACTGTGTAGGAAAAATTAAAAAAAAAAAAAAAAAGGAGCAGAATTACCAGGATTACCAGGGGAAAGATGGGGTTTGAGAAGACACCAAAGAATGAGGGTGACAAGAAGCTAAAGAAGCAATTCAGGTTCTGGTTTTGAGAGGACACTGAGCAATCTCCATCTATAGGATTGGATTGTTGGGCTTTTCTTTTTTTCAGTCCAGCTCCCACTGCACCCAGGGCACCCCAGGGAATCAGGTCAGACTGACACCAACATCATTGCTGGCAGGTGCCACCACTCACTGCAGAGCCAACCAACTGCAGAAAAAACACTCAGAAATTCTCCTACTGATGCCTTTCCTTCTTAAAAGAGTGCAATTTATAGCTCTGCTGCAGCTTTAAAAGAAGACACAATTAATTATTAACCAGCCCTTGGTGGCTGCCTGGAAAGGGAGCTGAATGAACGGAGCTGCTGCTCCCTGGGGCTGGGAGAGGCTCAGAGCACATGGAAAGCACAGGAGTGGGGATGGAGCACAGGGATTGTCCTCTGGGCTGGCACCCAGCACCTCCCTGGGAAGCTCTGTCACCACACGGGTCACCAGAGTGGAAAAAATGAGCATTTTTGCCTAGAAACCACATTTAGCTGCTGGGGGCTGGGCCATGGGACTTTCAGCCAACAGGACAAGAAAAGTCAAATATAATCAATCCTCTGTGCACAGCACTTCTGTCTCCAGAGCAGAATCCTTTCACAGAGAGAGCTCTGCATTTACAACAACTCCTCATCACGCTGAACCCTGTTCAGACCACTCTCCTTTGAGCTTCCTGCCCTTCCTCTGCACATTCCCACCCTACTTCCATTTTTTGGGTGCAAGCAAAGCTCACCAGAGTGATAGGAACATGCACTGACAGCTTGGGCAGCACCACGTGCTGAGGTGTAAACCCTCACCTGTGGGGTCAGCCCCACCTGGCCAACACTGCACCCCAACCTTCCCTGTCCCAAAAGAACTGGAGATTTTTGGAGATGCTCAGCCAAATGTGGGCCAGGGCTGTGTTAGCAGCAGTGGAAAGGAAAGGAAAGGAAAGGAAAGGAAAGGAAAGGAAAGGAAAGGAAAGGAAAGGAAAGGAAAGGAAAGGAAAGGAAAGGAAAGGAAAGGAAAAAAGGAAAGGAAAGGAAAGGAAAGGAAGACCTGAAGTCACCCGATTTGGGGGTGCAGCAGAGCACCTCCCCATCCCTCTCACATTCCTGCAGGCCCAGGGTAATCCTGGGAACAGGGAACACCACCTAGGATTGAAGTGCCACTTTAAAATCTTGCTTGGAAACAGCCAAACAACCAGAAGAACCCCAGAATCACCTACTTGACCTGTCCTGAGAGCAGATTTGATGATCTCAAAGAGCCTTTCCAACCTCAACCATGCTGTGCTTCTATAGGGAAAAATGCACCTCCTTGTCAGTGTAAAGCTACTTCAGGAAAATAATTCACAGTGGGACTCAGGTCTCATTATGCAGCAGATAGCAACATTTCCTTATTTACAAGGTGTATTTTGAAATAAGTTCTGTTGGAGACTAAATAGAGAATCCCAGAATGGTTTGGGTGGGAGGGGACCTCAAAGCCCATCCAGTGCCATGGGCAGGGACACCTTTCACTGTCCCAGGCTGTTCCAGCCTGGCCTTGGGCACTGCCAGGGATCCAGGGGCAGCCACAGCTGCTCTGGGCACTCTGTGCCAGGGCCTGCCCACTCTCACAGGGAAGGATTTCTTCCCAGTATCCCTCTGGCAGTGGGAAACCATTTCCATTTTCCTTGTCATTAGTCTGTCTGCATCTTTCCTGCAGCTCCTCAGGCGCTGGGGACAGGCACCTGCCCTTGTGGTTTGATGCCCCAGGAGGTGCCCCTGCCCCTCACCAGGACACCAAAGTGAGGGTTTGATATCCCTGCATACATCTGGACTTCACTGGTCAAACCTCTGGAGCTGCAGCTCCCTTCCAATCCCTGGATGCACAAGGAGCACCCTTGGCTCCAAGCACCACGCTCCAAATTCCACAGCTTTACAAGCACAACGTCTCAGCTGTTTGCCAAGCTCAGAGCACTGCAATAAAACACCCACACAGTGACAAGAATGAGACTTTAATCAGTTTTAAGTGGAGTTTTAACACTAAGAGATAAAGGGTTGTTAAACACAATAACAAACGGACATCTGATTTGTATGAGGCATTATCCTGTACATGTCATACTTGGTTTTTGTGTATTCTCAGTTACACACAGAGCCACTGTTGCACAGCACAATAGTATTTGAAGAGGCTGAATCAGAGTAAGGCTGCTTAACAGACTGATTTTTTTTTTCTTTTAGTATCTATATATATATATGCTATATGAAAACAGACTGGAAATTTGAAGTGGCAGAGAAAGGCAGCTCTGCCAAAACGCTGCAGTTGGAGCCCCTTTTAGTGCACAGTCCCACCCCATCCATCTGCATGCACGACACTTTCCAACAGTATTGAGAAGGTAAACGAGGCACTTCGTGGCAACCACAGGCATCGTTAACATATTGCACACATCTGCTAGGACTAAACATGGAACTTGCACACCAGCATCCTCTTTTTGGATTATTTGAAGGTGGTTTCGTTTGGTTTGTTGTTTTTTTTTGAATTTGGAAAGCTAATTTTGATGCTGCATGTAAACTCCACTTTCAGTTTACAACGTGTGGCCCGGGGAGGAATCTGGAGGCTGATTTGCACAGCTGCAAAGATTTCCACTGGGGCTGCCCAAGCCCAGGGGATGCTTCAGGGCCTTACAGTTAAGCTCTTACCAAAGTGATGCCTTCAAGTAGTTTCAGACATGTAAGCTCTTGCACATCCCAACAGGCTGAAGCGTACAGTCTGGAAACTCAAGGAAAGATTACCTACAGAATGCAGCTCAAGCTAATTATGAATACTGTCATAAATAAAGTTTTAATAAGGACTCAAAAACCTTTCAGTCATAGCAATTCTTGTCAACTTCTATGGGGGTGGTAACTGAAATAAAGTATAGGAGAGTATGTATAATATATATTTATATATATAATATATATATATATATAATGCCATTTTTCCATTTCCAATGACTACACCATAAAATGTAAGCAAGGCTTCTCAAAGACGTCGAAACATTAAAAAAAAAAAAATTAAAACAAAATCAAAACCCTCATTCCAACCTTCACATTCCAAAGGAAAAATAACAGTGCAAAAGCTCATCCTTGCGTCCTGATTCCCGATCCGGCGTCACCGACTGGAGCTGCACCATCCAATCCTGATTATCCACAGTGGGACACGCAGCACTGCCAAGATCCCAAAGCTATCCAAGCAGGAGCAGTTTGCTTTATTGAGCACAACACAACTTTCAACTGTTATCAACCAGACAGGGTGAAAACACGATTGGAAGGGGAAGAGTTAAAATTCCTGTTCCCAAGGGAAAACCACCTCCTGCTCGTCACAATGAGCACTGAACCTTGATCCATTAAAGTCCAATTAAACCTGTAAGTCAGAACGTATTACCAGCTTTGTTAGAAGTTAGAATCGTGAATCTGAGGAGCAGAATTGACCAACAGAAACCAGGTAAGGAAAAAAAAAATCTTTAAAAGCCCTTTACACCTTGGTTTACCAACTGTAATTAGTGGAAGTCCTGCCTTGTGTGGTTCAAATTCCAACCATTAATGCTGCTGTGCAGGGCTCTGACAGATCCCATCCATAATTCTGGCTGAGAACACAGCTCATGAACTTCCATGTCAGCACCAAGTTAATTAAGCCAGGGGGATGTGTGTACTAGACCCTAAAAAAAAGCATCAATTTGGGGTCAGCTGTTCATGGCTCCCTTAGAGGGGCAGTGGCTTCACATCTGGATGTGCCAGCAGCTGGATCTGCAGCCACCTTGGGCTGGGCACGACAATCGTCCACCAGAAGCCAACTCTGAGCCCTACCCTAGGAACAAATAATCCAACACTGCCACTTGGTTTAGAAAAACAATTTGTTGGGTGGTTTGAGGGGTTGGTTTTGATAGTAATGGGTTTGGGACAAGTTCTGCTTTTTAATCTTCATTTACAGCGTTGAGAATTTACTGCAACACTGGTTTCCTGTCTCTGGTGTGTAATGTCCGTTTTTTAAACATTGCAGGTAATGAGTATTCAAGTAAAACTCCCCAACAGTTAATGACTTTTTTTTTAAAAAAAAAAGTGTGCAAAACTGCAAAACTCATTGTAATAGAATGTGTAAGGTCAAAGGGGTGGAACGGCTGACAGAGGTTTGATTGAATAAATGCATCAGAAATCTTCCAAACAAACACTAACCTGGAGAATCTCCAATGACATTTCCTGTGCACCATTACAAAATCTTTTTATATTCATGAGGGGAAAAAAAAAAGCTTGCAAGGCAGCACATGAAGTATTCACAGCAGGAATATGATTGAAAAACTACTAATATAAATGTAAGATGTTGACTGATGTTTTTGCACTAAGAGCATCTGACTTTTAGCACTGGCCTTGATTACACAGGAGATGGAGCAGCCATTACAATTCAGAAAAAATTCCCAATAAATCATTGTCAAATTTTGTAACCATTTGTTTCAAGCTCTTACTTTAGTTGATAGCCTCCACATTTGTATGGTTAAGTCATTGTTGCTGTGTTTCCTTTTGGTTTTTTTTGTTTTGTTTTTCGTGACCCCAATTCCTTGTCTCCCTTCATAGCGCGGGTCTCGTGGGTGTCGTGAAGGTTCATTCCTGTACCCCTAGACAGAATCACTCCCTCTAGCTGCCTTTTCTAGCACCATTACACTTAAAAAAAATGAAAAATGCACAAACAACAAGCAGTGACAGCGGCGACTCCTCACCCATTGTCCCGGATGAATTAGGGCAGCATGCTGAGGAAAGGTGCATGGAACAGCCGGACATGGTACACAGGCCACGCTCCTCTCCGAGCATCACCTTCCAGCCCCCATCCAAAAAACATGCATTACAATGTAGGAAAAACCTTCTAGAAACATCTCTTAGCCAACTGCAGACTTTTCTGTTGCCACACAAGTGCAAAAAAAGGGGCAGGATGTGAACCTGTAAATTTTTTTTTTTTCTTTTCGGTTTTTGAAACTTCGTTTGGTGACAGAACACAAAAGGAAAAATTCCTACGCATACACATTAGGTCTGTCTCCACTTTTATAAAACTGGAATAAAATGGGAAAGTGCCATGTTTATAGTTCCTAATTGAAGTTTTAATGTCCTTTGACACAAAAAGGTTATATACATAAGAGCTACGTAACCTTTCTTTTACCCCCCCGACTGGACAAGTGTCAAACACTGTAGATTTGTAGGGCAAAATGAGATTGGTCAGGAAAGAATTGTTCCTATAATTGGTAATCTGACACTATGTCCATTTGCCATTTAGAAAGGTCCTTTTTCTTTTTTTCAGTTTATTCAAGTTTGTCTGTCTTCATGGTTTTTTTTTGTATGGTTCTTTTTTATCTCTGATAAAAAAAATATTCAGACTTTTGTAATCTGCGTATGCTGATCTTCATCAAAAGGTTCATTCTCTGGATCAGAGTCAGTGGTGTCAGAGTATCTATAATGATCAGGTTCATTGTCACTAACATCTGGTGTTACAGAAGTTGAACTGCTAGCCTCTGGGTTTGATGGCTCTTCTACTGTTTTTGTGAAAAATAGCTTCACCTGGGGAAGGAAAAAACAACATTTAAAAAGGGAACCTGGACTTCAACCGAGCACAGGCAACAAAGCAGTTTTTAACAGCACAGGTCCTGGCAACCCTGAGTCACACCCCTGCTCCCCTCCCCAGAGAGAGGTTTGCCAGCCTCTCAATACCACCCCTGGCAAAGCAGCAGGATTTTCCAGCCCAGCTGCAGGAATTGTGCCTGGCTGAGTGCTCAGGTGCTCCCAGCACACCCTCCTGCCTTCCCCAACTCCCAGAGCACCAGGAGATTGCAGCAGGAGTGCAAGGAATGAACAAAACCCTCTCTAAGGGGTGACTCTGGTGTGGGAAGTCTGATCCAAGCAACACTCCAAGCAGCTATGACCATTACCTTCACGTGAGCTCTGGCTGATCTTTTATGAGGAAGTCACAAAATGCTGGAATCCTTACAAATGCCTTTTGCATGTTTAAAACACTGCTGCCCTTGGCTCACACTCCCCAAAGCTAAAGTGTCAGGGTAAGCTACTCCCAGAATCACAGCACAGCTGGGCTTGAAGAGACCTCTGGATATGATCCAGTCCAAGCCCCTCCCAGGCACAGGAGCACCTCCAGGTGAGCTTGGGATGAATCCAGAGAGGGAGACTCCACAGCCTCCCCAGGCAGCTGTTCCACACTCATGGATAGAAGTTCTTCCTCATGTTGAGGTGGAACTCGTGTTTCAGTTTATGGCCTTTGCTCCTCATCCTGTCACTGGAACAGTGACAGAGCAGAGCCTGGCACCCTCCTGTGCCAGCCCATGGAGATGTCTGTGTGCAAGGATGGGATCCCCTCCCAGCCTTCCCTTCTCCAGACTGACGAGGCCCAGCTCTTCTCCTCATCAGAGAGATGCTCCAGACCCCAAATCATCCTTGTGGCCCTCTCTGCTTCCCACAGAACAGGCACAGCTGCAAACCAGCCCAGGAGCTCAGTGTGCCCAGCCCACAAGGCAGGCAGGGGAGATGGCACCTGGTCACCAGCTCTCCCTGCCTCTGATGGCTTTGATCAACACCTGGAACAACCTGAGGACTTCAGCCCCAGCCTCTCAACATGCATCAGCTCCCCAAAAGCAGATAAAAGCACAAAGCTTTGCTAAGTGATGGCAATACCAGCACATAAACTCAGCTTCCACGCAGCAATTTCACGTGGTCCCTCCAAAGGCAAGACAAACAAATCATGCAGCTTCTCAGCTTTGTTCACACATAAAACATACTGACCTTGAAGTTTGGAGAGAAATATCTGTTGGCTTTGTCTTTGTTTGCTTTGTCTAGATCGTTTTTTGTTAATGTAAGGATTAAATATTCCTTATCATTATCTGAGCGCTCTGTACTGAAAATACCATCAAGTTCCTGATCTGCAACTAGACTTCCATTTTCTACTTTGTCTGAATTTTCATCCAGTCCTATGAAGAATGTATTTACCCAAAAGTGAAACATTTTGTCCTGGGGGAGGAAGAACACAGAAAACAAGCTTGCTTTAGTATTCAGTAATGGCACGTTAATTAGACTGCTATCAGCATCTGGTCAAAAACAGATTTGTAATATCAGGAAAAACTTGGTTGGACAACAGTATGTCATTTGTTACATTGCATGCAAAGACATTTTCACCACATCTCCTGGACAACACACAAAAATCTGCATTCATCAAGCTCAATTTTAACCAATTAAGCTTTTAGAAGTCACTCAGAGAGCAGGGCTTAAAACTATCATACCTGCAATAAAAGCAGATGATAATAAATTCAATAAACTAAAACTTGCAACCACAAGGCATAAATACATTTGTTTTGCTCACACCTTGCCAAGCAATCCCTAAACCAGACAACCTCTGTAGATGAACCAGCTGAGGTGAGTAATATTGAATCTCCCCTGTAACAGAAAGCTTTTCTTCTTTTTATACAGAAATAGCTACAATTGAGCAAAACCACAAACCAGTAAAGGGTGCTTTGCTGAGGTGCTTTCATGCACTGAGAGGAAGGCAGAGCCAGTGCCTGCTGTCCAGCAGGAAGTTTTTAGGGAGCAGCCGAGGCAGTGGCAGCTGAAGGATGTTCAGCTCAAGCAGAACTTGCCAGATGACCTCCAGCAGTTTGATTCTGCTCTGCCACAGCCCCAGCTGCACCAAGGGGCAGGACACCCCTGTATCAGAGATCCTGAAGGCTCTCTGAAGGAGAGCCAGCTCTCTGCCAGCCCTGAGCTGCTGTTTCCAAGGTCAGCTCAGTCCTGAAGGCACAGCAAACCTCTGACACTGAGCTACATCCACTTGCTCTTTACACACAAAATCTTCTCTTGGACTTTGATGTGCCTTTTGAGGCTCAAGATCCAGGGTGCAAATGGCCAATTCCTCCCACCATGGTCAGTACTGCTGCTAAAGCTGCAGGGAAAGGAAGCCACTGCAGAACCTAACATTCCTTGGTATTACACAGTACCAAACACAAACTCACTCCTTCTGAGCTAACTTACATATTTTGGTTTACCAAGGAGCTCCAATTCCAATTTCTTACTGGAAAATCCACGTCCTGCCCTATCTTCCTATTCATCTCTGCTGGTAAGGAAGCAGGGGGGAAATCAGAGGTGGAACAGAAGTGGTTCCAGTCTGTGTGACACGAGCAGGCCTCCTGCTGAAGGCAGTTTGGCACCAGCAAAATACCACAACATTTTCCTGAGCCAATGAAAGAGGGCAGGGAAGAGCTGGATTACTTAACTCGCACTCATCCTCCTCAAAAATTTATTTAAACAGGATACTGGGAATTCACAAGTGTCCCTCTCTGCCAAAGGTCAGCAGACTGATTTTCAGTATTTTATGTAAAGCCTACAAAACCACTTCCAGCTTGTCTGCATTTTTGTAAGCACCTGAGAGACCCCAGCACAGAAATGAAAAATCCAGCCAGGAACACTTCTGGTAGTTGAGTTCCCCACTTCACCACTTGCCTCTCTCCAGCACTTTGGGAACCAAGTTCATCTAGCAAATGAGTTGTCTGGGGAGTCTAACAGACTCTCACTGCCACCGAGTCCCTCCAAGCCATCCCATCTCTGAAGAAGCCTTGTTGGAGCCCATCAGGGGAGGCAGCAGTTGGCAGGTTCTTGCCAGGCCCTGCTTCTACATTTCACACCCTCCTCTTTCCCCAAGAAAAGCCTCCAAACTGCCCTGCCTGGGTGTGGAAGTTGAGGATGAATATCCTGGGCTCACTCTGCTGATGTGTCTGCTCCAGAGAAGAGGCAGCAGACAAAACCCCTGTGAAGACAAGCTCAGGGTGGCCCAACCCAGGCTCCTCCTCACCCACACTGAGAGTCCCTCAGAAAGAACTCCAAGGAGGTGAGAGGTTCACTCTGCTCAAAGCAAAGGACCTGCTCAGGTCAGAACCGAGACAAGCAGCAGCTCTCCTGCTGAAACCCCCAGTGCCAGAGGAAAAGAGGCCCCTGGATGGGAATCTATGCCAGCAGAAGGCACAGTTTTGCTGTGCCTCACCTTCAGCTCCATGAGTGCAGAACCAGGGGGGATTTAGTTGGCACTTTAAGGGCTGGGGGGACTCAGCTTCACTGACAGGGGCTGACAGACAACAAACCTCTCCCTAGACAGCTTTTAATCTGTGTTCCTTGGGACAAATTTGCAGAGGTCTTCAGGGACTCAAACTAAACATGCAACTCAGCTGAGCTGGTCATTTCTCCTTTTATCTCCTTCCAGCTTTTTAAAGCATCAAGTTATTTTCCTTTCCTTCCCACTACACAACTTAATTAGCCTAATAAACTGAGTTCATGGGTCTTGGAACATGACATGGCCACTCAAATTGAGGGAAGACTTGGTCATGTTTTTTGGAATTAGCTCTTAAGGCTGATAACTGTGTCACTGTTTTCACAGAAGAGCAAATCCATTATTCAAGTGAGGATTCAGCTGAAGCATCAGGACCCAAGATATTTAATGGGAGACAAGGAAGAAACATGATGTAATATGGGCCAAAGATAGGAATTTTAAAAATCAAGGCATGAACTGAACTCAGGCTTTATATAGCAAATCAAAATACCAGACCAAGTGCTCACATAACACAAGTTAATGAATAGACTTCTGAAAAAAAAAAAGTATTAGAGACTGTTTTTCAATGTGTTTTGCTTCACTTCCAGTTACATCACAGACATCTGTCTTAAAAAAAAAAAAATAAACCACAGATGTACTTCTTCCCATAACCAAATCTGTGCCATAAATCTCCAGTGCAGTATCAGATGAGACAGAGGCTGATTTAATCCCACAATTCTGACACACAGTGCTTGTCCCCACCTCGTGCAGTGTCTCAGACTGACAGAAAAACATTCTCCACTCTAGAGCTGGTCTCTAGCTGCAGACTGGGATCCAAATCCAAGATTTAAGGCATCAATCAGGAGTTCCCAAGCCCTCCTGAGAGTTTAACTTTTGCAGAGAGATCCCCAGGCACTCAGAGTCACTCTGAGGGTCTGGAGATGCTCTCCAAGAACGGGGCTCTTGGTTCAGCCTGTTCCCTAGGCCTGCCTGATGGAACTTCCTGTACCATGTGCAGATCAACACTGAGTCTTCTGACATTTTCAGAGTTCATTCCTCAGCGTTTGCTTAACAGCAACTGCCCAAAGTCTTGTTGAACTCTGCAGCAGAACTTATCTCTAGGCTTGAGAGATGAAATGCAACTGCTCAAACAATGCTGTCAGCCCTCCTACGCTGGAGTCTGGGCACAAAACACCACTGACTCTCACAAATTAAACCCACATCAACATTTCCCTCTCATTTGTACTGGGAGGACTCCCAAAAAAAGGTCTCCTTGAGCCCCAGGCTCTGGAGGCAGGAAGATGAGGAGATTTCTGCATTATTTTTAAACAGGCTCCCATTGAACTGAGTGATCTAAGGATACTCTGAAATACTTTCAGATTATCATGTCAACATCAATAACTGGAAGAAAAAGGCTTTGCAGAGATCCATGGAAGCAAAACTAGAGGAAAAACTACAAAAAACCCCAGCAAAACTACAGCAGCCATCCAAGATGGAAGAACAGTAAAGCTACAAGAAAAAGCCATGTTCAATAAAACATCCCCCAAATTACAAACTTCTACCCATCAGAAATTCATCCACAGTCACAGCACATGAGTCTCAAGCCATTTTGTTCTCATGTGGGCATGCATTTCATTCTTGAAAGGAAGTAGCTACAGCTCACTGAAGAAATAGTCTGAGGATAAAGTAAACAACTTGATCAGACAAGAAAAGGCCAAGAGCTGGGGACTTCATAACTGATGCCAGGTGGCAGAAACTATGGAAGGGATGAAACTTTTCCAAGGCTGTCAGCCCTGTACCACCACCCCAGTGGCACCAATGATCCTGTGGCTGAGGTCAGCTCCCAAAAGCCACTGAATTTGCCTAAATTAACTTTTGCCATTAAAAGAAAGGACATGTGGCTGCTTTAAATCTCACACTGATTCTGCAATGTTAGGTGCTTGAATTTTCTCATTCAGGTTTGGTCTGGTTTTTGGATAATAATTTTATCCAAAATTGAGGAGGGTCCTCCCTACAGAGAGCTCTGCAGATAATGCTGTTCTTCAAAGGACTGGGAGATTTGGAAGCAAATACAGGTGAGGGAATCTGGGGCACTTCAGCTGAGACCACCAAACCAGAGCCAGGGCAAAGAAGTTTTCTTCATCTCCAGAGATGAGACACAGCCGTTCTCCAGCCTGAGGCTCAGAATGGATCAGGAATTACACTTTTAATTGATATTATTAGGTTTTTTTATTATGTTAAAGTTAAAATTCAGACTGGTCAATATGTGGTATTATCAAGACTTGCTTAGCTACCTATTCCTGCTAACAGAAAACCTGGGTAGAACAAGAACCACTGACAGGCGACAGACTTATAATTCCACTTTTCATAAACCTGGTTAATAAAGCAGAATCTGTGAAAGATAAATTCTGATACTCCTAATTATGCTGCTCCTCATTAATTAGGTGATCATTGCATAAAGGGATCTTTAAAATACCTGTCTCCGCAGTGCAGGGCCTTCAGTTTTGGGTAAAAGTTGTGTAAATAGTTAATGTAGAAAAGGAACAGGACCAGATGTGGAACAGCTGGACAGAGAAATGTGCTCAGTTTGAGCCCAGGTAGGTTCTTCTGGCACCAATGTTCCCCTTTGCCCTGTTCTCACCTTACTCACTTTATGCAAGGACCATGTGGAAGGATCAGCTCCTGCGTTTGCAGCAGAGCTAAGAGAGGTGATCTTACCACAGCTGTGGAACATCTCACACTATTTTCCTCTGTCCTCCATTCATACTGAAAGCTGAGCCAATAAGACACTTGATTCAACAGATATTTCAGAGATTATCAAGGTGTTTTTTAACTAGGTGATGAAGGGGCAGTTTCCATCTCAGAAAAGTTTGCAGATGTGAAAAGAACCACCTTCACCATTGCTTTGGCTCTACCAGGTCAAAAATACTGAGAAACTGAGCACCTCTGCACTATCTGTAATCCACAGAACCCAGACAGTTTGGGTATTTGATAAGAATAGACAAAAAGGAAAAAAAAAAACACCAAAGAAAAACCAGCCAGCTACTCCGAAAGTACAAAGATTCTTAAGAAATGAAACCACAACCTGACACTCTGAAATGAAACCCCAGCACACTAAGTAATCCTCCTGCTGTGGTTCTGCACCCCTACACACTGCTGAAGACCCAATTCATGCTGCAGAAATTTGGGGGGTGCTCATGAGGGGCTCTCACTACACTGCCTCTGCAGCTCAGGGCTCTCTCCAGGGGTAAAACAAATACAGCAGTTTGTTCCTGGGGCTGCAGAGCCAAGATCCTGACCTGCACACTGCTATTTCAGGGATGGGCAGGGCAGCACAGCACCTCACATCAGGTCTGTCTGCAATCCATGTGTTACTGGAGATGGCAAAGCAGCAACAAACTCACAGTCCCGACAGGAGAGGGCAGATAAATGTCTCAGGTGTTGGGGCTTTGCATCAGCTCCTCCTGCATCCCTCATGTTCAGCCCACAGGATTCATCTGGGTGCTCCTTTAGAAATCTTTTCTCAGAACTGGCTGCTTGCGTGTCAATAATCTCAGCTTTGAAACAGAATTTCTACTTTTAAAATGCTTTTACAGCCTCTGTACTGCACATAACTCACTGACCAACTAAAACATCTCCTCAAGCAGGCAGAGAAGGAAAACAGGGCCACTAAGGAACTGTCCAGAAACTTCTGCAGACACCAGCACCTGCATGAAACTTGTTCACACAAGCAAGCCCGCACAACAGTGTGCATGTGTGTTCACACACAGCTGGCAGGTACAACCCCTGTGCACAGCTCTAAGAGATGTCACCTCACCACTTCTTTGTCTCCTGATCCACTTGAGCACTTCTCCCTTTTATGAATTCACTCACTGAATGCTCTTAAGTTTTCTAACCTCCATTCAACAGTTCGTAACTACTGATGAGGAGTTTTAAGCAGCAAATACCAAGGTAGCCTTTAATCAGCACAGTGTCATCCTCACCTTTCCCTCTGGTAGATCCAAAGTGGCTCCACAAGCACCAGAACTAAAGAAACTCAAGGATACAGCTTTAAGAACTGGCTGACTTTGGTTTCAAAGTAAGTACTAGGTTAATTTTTTTTTTTCCACAACTGAAACCCTAATAAAATCCTCAGCTCTGAGGGAATTCTCTAAACCTCTCATGTCAAGGCACTGCAGCTGGGAACAGAGAGGTGGTGGAAGAGATTGCAGAGATACTTGTACAAAGTGCGTGGGAACTCAATTATCTCAGAAATTCAGCTAAATTTGACAGATGGGTACAAATCAGCCAACAGCACAGACAGGATCTTCTGTGCCTGCTCAAACCTCAGAAAAATTTAGTGAAGAAAACAGCTGGAGTTAACTTGCTCAGTATGCAAGTCTATTTTTAGAAGGTGAATGTTTCTTCCTCAATTAGATTACTCACTACTACCCAAACGACTGCAATACAGAGCCAGGATCATTTTTACCCAACCTTTGTACTTAATCTCACAACTCCCCAAACATCCAACTTTCATTTTGTGGTCGATTGGCTCCTTGGGAAAACCAGACATCAAAGAATTAAATGTCATGATTACACATCCCTGAAAAAATAACCAACATCCCAACCCCCAGCATCAGGGGCTGGCTTGACAACATTTTCCAGAAAAAGCAAGGAAACCAACCTTTTTCAACATCTTGTTCTGTTTGTGGAAAAATTCCACTTTGATATCACCGCATACCGGCAAAGGTTGAGGGAATTCAAAGTACATGTACTTGTCTTCACGTCGTGAGGGTCCTGAAGGGGAGGTGAATATCTTTACCTTTAGCTGGTACACCACAAACTGAGGATCTGTGGGACAAAACACAGTGTCACTTGGTGAGAAAAGCCTCCAAAGTGGCAAAAAAAAGCACAACATTGGTAGCAGGAACAAAATCGTGAGCTGTGATATTTTCCCAAGTTAGCTAAATTTCTATTAAGGGTTTAACACCACAGGAGATCAAACTTTGCCAGATGCTACTGGAAACAACCTTGGAGACTTCTGTCCTTCATGGCAATACTTTCAGGCCACCAGGGAGTTCCTAAAATGTTATTTCTTTTTAATATAATGACTGTAAAATGTGCATTTACTTGACTGTTCCTTGCGTTTTCCCCCTCCTCTCTATTGCACAGACCAAAGTGAGAGGTTTTATTCTCTCTCCCCTCTTCTTCCAGTTGTAGAGTGGCTGGTCATGTCAGCACAAACTGACTCTACTCTTACAGAAACAAGCAAAAACAAGCACAAAACTGAACATGAATACTGAAACCAATCAGAAGAGCCTAAAAGTTGGTCCTGTAAATCACCATCACCAGAGAAGTGCCAGCCATGGCACAACGTCCCCAATTAAATCTGCAGGAGTGACACTGAAACAAAAAGGGGTTTTTGGTCCAGTTTAGGAAGGGGTGCTTTGGAAATGGTCAGGTCAGACAGCCCTGCAGAGCTGTGCAAGTCCCTGCTGAACACACCCAGCCTGTCCTGCTGAAGGGCCCAGGGGTGAAACCTTTACTGGCAGGCTCAGAGAATCCCCAGGGTGGTTTGGGTTGGAAGGGACCTTGAATCCCATCCAGTGCCACCCCTGCCATGGGCAGGGACACCTTCCACTGCCCCAGGCTGCTCCAAGCCCCAATGTCCAACCTGGCCTTGGGCACTGCCAGGGATCCAGGGGCAGCCACAGCTGCTCTGGGCACCCTGCCAGGCAAAAATTCCTTCTGTATATCTCAGCTGAATTTCTCCCTGTCCTGTCACCACAGCTCCTGATGCAGGTCCCTCTCCAGCTTCCCTGTAAACCCTTCAGACCCTGGAAGGTGCTGTGAGGTCCCCACACACCCTCCTCTTCCTGCCCTTATCTCCCTTGAACCCTCAGAGCTGTGAAACTCTGTCATGCCCTCACTGAGCCCCAGAGCTGGACTCTGCCCTGTCAGTGCCTTTAGAGCAGCAGAGTGATACCAAGGAAAGCAGATTGAAAGTTACCAGGTTGGTAAAATACTGCCAGCACAGCTGACAACACAACTAAAGGCAACATCATCGACTTGGTATTCTGAAAAATCACTGAGAACCCCACAGAAACTGAAAATATTGCAGCATACAACTGCTGAGCTTGATAGTTACTTTATCTTCTCAGGTGCTTGGCCAATCTGTTGTCTACCCCAACATCCTCCCATGGACACACAAGTCAGCACTCACTTGAGCAGTTCAGCCTCCAAAATAGAGCCCAGTTCATCCAAAACATGAAATAAGTGGTAATTGCAGAAATCTGTAACCTCCACACCTCTTCCCTAAGGCAGAAGGATTTTGGCAGAGGCTCCTCCCTCCCTCCTCCTGTACAGCCTGACAAGCTGCTCCATTGTTTCTTGTGTGTGTTACATGTTCAGGTACTGTCTCACAACAATATTAACAGGGCAATTTTAATCAAAGCCACAGGAGGCACTGGAATTAATTACACATTGCTGTAATCCCCAAAGCAAAACCAGCAGATTTTTTCCACCAACAAAAACCAAGCACGCAACACAAGGCAGTCACAGCCCTGTAACACAGCCCACAGGACAGAGCAGAATTTGTTTTTGTATTTCAAAACTTCACAAAATCTGCTGTTCCTCACTAACACAGTGTATCAGCAGATGAGATTAATCATTTACAGGTGTATTAATGCTTTAGAAACTTCCACATAAAGAAAAGTTTATTCCAAAGTTAATTAGGTATTTACCCAGTTGAACTGATTAATTTATTTTTTTATTTTTTGAACATCATGGGAAGAATGATGTTGCTGCACTGGAAGCCAACATGCCATTAGGCAAATGTTTTTCAGCAATTCATGTTTCCCAAGAGTTGCTGTGTTAAAAAAAAAGGAGGCTTTTTATAAAAGTAAGGAGCAAATACCCAAATACACATAAAATGGTGGAGGAGTGGATGTGGCACTCAGTGCTCTGCTTTGGGTGACAAGGTGGGCACTGAGCACAGGCTGGACTCACTCTTGGAGGTCTTTTCCAGATGGAATCCCTTATCTCCAAGCCATTAAAACATTTGCATTTAGTAAAACAGCCCTGAGTGCTTCACAGCCTACTCCTGGGAGATCCCAGTGGCCAGACCCACAGAGCCAGCAGATTTTGGACTGTGAGGTGTTTCCACGTGACTTCCCCCAAGATGTGCAGCTCTTGGTGCCATCAGCCCATCCCAAACACCACCAGGGTCCCCAGCAGAGGTGAAGGGCTGCTGGTACTTACTGCAAGTTCCGCTGCTGAACATGGGAATTGTTTCAAACATCATCTTGTGGAACAGCAGTGCCACTGGTCTGTAATCCAGGTGATTCTTTAACAGGTAGCTATAGTAGTACACGTAGCGTCTCTGACTGGGAATTGTCACTCCCTAAACAGAGGGAAAACAAGGGTCAAAAACCTCGGATCAGCATCACTGAAGGGCTTCTGCCCATCACCCCCAGCCCACAGGACAGCTCAGTCACTGCTGAGCAGCACACACAGCAGGGCACTGCCCTGCCAGGTACCCAGGGGATGGAGCACTCTCCACCAGGAAAGGCTCAGGGATCCTGCAGCCTGGACAGGAGAAGCTCTGGGGTGACCAAAGTGTGGCTTTGCTGTGCCTGAAGGGGCCACAGAAACATGGGGAGGGAACCTGGAGTGACAAGGACAAGGGGGAATGGCTTCCCACTGCCAGAGGGGATATTGGGAAGAAATCCTTCCCTAGGAAGGTGGTGAGGTTCTGGCACAGGGTGCCCAGAGAAGCTGTGGCTGCCCCTGGATGAGTCCAAGGCCAGGATGGAGGGGCTTGGAGCAGCCTGGAACAGTGGAGGGTGTCCTTGGCCATGGCTGGAAGAACCCTCTAAGGACTCTTCCAACCCAAACCTTTCTGTGATTCTGTGCTCTCCAAACATCCACGTCCAGCAATGAAGCAAAGAATGCAGATTTTTCTCATTTGTTAAGAACAAACAACACAGGCACCCTGAGGGTCATGTTAAAAATAGTCTCATGCTGCTGCTTTTTTGGGGATGGAGAGCAAAAAATGTTTAATAAGAGGTGTCTTGAACATACTCTAACTTTAAAGAACCACTAAATTCAGGAATTCTAAAATCTACCACTACAGCAATTACATTTTGACAGCACTTTAAGTCAAAAGACTGATGTTTGCTAATATCACTGTACTCAAGACTGGTGCTGCCTTCTCTTTACCAAACATCCTGGAATATTTTCCCAAAAATGTGGAAAGTTTCCTTAAAACAGGCCCAACAGCCCAAAGTGTTCAAACTCTGAGGTAAACATTTGCTTTGAGAGCATAAAACCTAAGAATGTTTTTATTACTGATTTTAAATCAGCTCAAAGCTTCAAATAAGGGAAAAGTTTAAAAGCTTTTAGAGCCAATACTTTCAAGTAAAATTGATAGATGAAAAATGGTTTAATTTCCCAGAAAATGCATTACATGGTCTAGAACAATCTGTTACTGCAGACTTGCAACAGCATCAGTAAGAAATCTTCCTGATTAAAACTGAATGTGGAATTGGAATAAACTGGAGATAAACAACGATTTTTCATACACAAGTCTGTGAGCATTTGGTAACAAAACCTAGACCTCATATTTCTATAAACTTTTAGTTTCACCTCCCAACAGCCAGGAGCTAAGAGTAGCCAGAGTGCTTTTAATCTAGTAAACCTCTATTATGCTCACATGAAAATAGTCACTTCCTGCCATTTTTTTTTTAAATGTTGATTATTATGTCTCCTTATCACTTGAACTGCTTCTAAACTACACAAAAGCCCTTTCCCTGCAGCACTTGCACAATGACCTTCCCAAGCAGCCTTGTACACTGGCCCTGGCTTTGGCTCAGATGCCCTCAGTGCTTATCACACCCACTCCTTAAGGGAGCCCTGAAATTCTCCTTCCTGGGATCTGAGCTTCAGGACTGAGCAAATCCCAGCCCAGCAGTGCTTGCCAGGCAGGAGGAAAGCACAGAGGTGAGAACAGGAGAACACATCCTTCCCTGCCCAGAGCTTTCTGGGGCCACAATGGATGTGTCCTATGGAAAAACCCCAGGACACCTGGTCAGGAGAAGCAAGGCTGGGGGCAGAACCAAGGAAACACGTTCACACTGATAGTCAAAACCACAGCAAAGGCAGTTCTTGTCCAACAGGGCACTGTTAGCCCTTCAGCCACAGTCTGACTCCCTGGAGACACAGCCCTTAGATCCAAAAACCAGTCCCACTGAAGCAGAACTCCGAATTCTCCATTTCCAAACATCTGAATTCCAAGCAGAACACTTTCCTAACAAACTAACAATATTCCAAGGGGTGCAATCAACCAGCACCCACTTTTACTCCAGAAGAGTAAGGACAGGGAAGTAGTTCAAGCCTGTATTACTCAAATATCACCATCACCATCTTTAAATGGATGTGAGATAAACTCCTCTGGTCCCTAAGCCAGAGCTTCCCAGGGCATCCCAAACATTGTTAGGTTCTCCTCTCAACGTAGCACAGGCAGGACTATGAGGAATATTTTGAAAACAATATTCCCCCACTTCCTTTAGAACACATCCCACTGTGAGAGTGCAGCTGCAGTCTCAGAGCATCAGGTTTGGGAGAGGCTGGCACCTGAGCATGCCCACCAAACAGACACCACGACTGATGAGCTCTGACACCAGCCATGGGAACTCTGCCCTGCTCACAGGGTCATTCTGAGGCTTCCTCACACTAAGTAATTGGGTTTCACTTCCTGTTCTCTTATAGCAACACCACACAAACACAGCATGGTCTGGGTTGGAAGGGACTTAAAGCCCATCCAGTGTCACCTCCTGCCATGGGCAGGGACACCTTCCACCATCCCAAACTCCAATGTCCAGCCTGGCCTTGGACACCTGCAGAGACCCAGGGGCAGCCACAGCTTCTCTGGGCACTCCCAACCCTCCCGGGGTAGAACTCCTTCCCAATATCCCATCTAACTCTACTCTGTCAGCATGAAGCCATTTCCCTTGTCCTGTTCCTCCAGAGTCTCTCTCCATATTTCTTGTCAGCTCCTTCAGGTACTGAAGCCACAATGAGGTCACCCCAAGGCTTCTCTTCTCCAGGTTGAACAACTCCAACTCTCTCAGCCTTTCCCCATATGAGAACTCTTAGGAGCCATCCTTGAAAATAAAACTCTACGGTGCTCAAAGAATGCTCCTGAGTGGATCATCTCCAGCACTTGAACAGCTGATCCCTACCCACTGAGCTGCTTCCCAAGCCTAATCCTCAACACAAAACCCTCCAATGCAGAAGCAGGAATAAATAAAGACCTTCCCCAGCTGTGGGAAGGTAAGCTGCCAGTCTTTGTCACTAGAGTAGTGTGTCAGTATCTATCATAAGGGAAAAGTGGGATAAACTGATCACTTCAAACAGTGGAAGCAGCAGCTTCTTTAGAAGACTTTTTGGGGGGTTGCTACTTCCCCAGCTCTGACAACAGACAAGTACAATTCTTTATCCCATTTCAGAAAACCCTTTGTCTCCTTTGGTTCAAAAGGAAAATAAAAGTCACTCGTGTTCTACAGTGGTGGAGACAGACAGACACAACCACGCAGCCCACACTTCCTAATCTTCACCACTCCCTTCTTCTGACTAAGCTCCCCCCACTACAAAGAGTTTCAGAAGCCAGAAAAGGCAGCTTGTAGAGGAAATAAAACACCCCAGGAGAGGGTTTGCTCAGAGACAGCCTGGGCTCTGCCATGTCTTGTTACCCAGCACAAGAACAACCCTGAGCCTCACCTCCAACAACTCTCACTTGATGGTGCAAAGGCCTCCCTGGAGCTGCTTCTCCCAGCAGGCACTTGGGAAAAGCTGGCTCCAGAAGTACTCAGGGCTGTGCTCTTGACCAATTAGTCATACTTCCTCTTGCAATTAGACTCACACTTCCTGCCAGCACAGCCTGAGCCCTCGCAGCAGCACTCTGCTGTGAGCACTAATGGCAGCAGTGATTGTAGCTGGGCTGATCTCAGCAGCTACAGGTGCAAAGTTGTCCTTGCTTGAAACCAAGAAAATCCGGTCCCTATTAAAGGCAGTTTTCCTTTATCATATCTATGTTGGCCCAAAAAGAAAGAAAAAAGGCATTTGCTTGTCCCTTTGTGCAAACAGCTCTTTTGATGCCTCATTGACTTTGAATTGAGGAAGTCAGTTATACAAAGGTGTGGTGAAATACCAAATCAGAGAGCAGCACTTGACATATAACACTGAAATATGGGCCACAAGGGAAGAAAAGGCTCCAGAAACCTGCACTGGAATACCTGTTTATAAACACTACTGAAGGATTATGTGAATCACATGCTGCCCACTGGCCACATCAAGATAACCAGGCTCAAGTGGAGCTGGGAAGGAAAAAAGCCAACTCTTGCAGCAGAGACACTGAAACCAAAACAAGTTGCTGGTTACAGACAGTATTTACAGTCAGGTAAACAAAGCTCTCCCTACTCCCGTTTACTGAGTTCTCCCTCTCCTCCAAGATGCCCAAGGTACTCCTGGGGTACTGATAAACCCCAACTGGCAAAAATACAACCTTCTTTTCACAAAGGGAAACTGAGGCACAGCATTTCACTGGGTATTTGCTCAGTTCTGTAGCTTTCATGCTGCTTTACCCAGCTCTGGAGATTACTCCTGCTGATAAGGGTTATCTGCTCTGTTTATTCAGCACACTGCTCATTCCTAGCCTCTCTCATGCACTTTTACCAAAAGCCACAAAGTTTTGATGGGAAACCTTGGTCTTGTCTCTACTCCAGCATGCCACCACAACCAACTCAGCAGTACATGGAATAACAGCTCCACCTTGTCAGCAGAGCAGACTGAGGAGTTTCTTACTCCTTCCAATGAATTAACAGCCAAATTCTAAAATTCTTTATGTGGCATTTATTCTCTTAAGAGCCTTCAGATATGAAGCTCTTCTTATTGGAGTCCAAGACACTGAAATTCATATTTTCTGTAAATACTCCAGGAACAGGGAGAGCTCTGTGCTTCAGGAGGTTGAAACTGGCTTGCAGGGATGACCCCCCTGGGATGCTCAACCAACACACCCAGGGAAATAATGGAAGATGAGCGGGGAAACTTGCTAAAATGACCTTAAAAGTCACATCTTATCATCTTAGGAGAAAATTTCAAATGAGCAGGTTAAATTCTCATTAATGAGGCTAACCCTGCCAGAAAGGTCCTTTAGAGACAAGGGGCATCCAACAATAAGGGCCTTCCAGTTGGGATATTCCTCTATGCACCTCCAAACCCCACCACAGCAGTTAAGGGAACCTGAGGAGATGAACAACTCATCCATTCAGGCAAAATCAGCTGGAACAGTCTCTCATTTGGGCTGAAAATGCTGAATGAGAAAGTTCACTGCCCCTCTGATGCACCAGGCAGCAGAACAGTGCTGAAAAAGCCATTTAAAATCAACTGGCCTGGTCTTCTTGGACAGGACATGTCAAAATCAGGTTTAATGTTGTGACTAAAACTTTTCCTTTTCGAGCTGCACTGATCTAACCCCATTGGAGCTAAATCAGACAACACAACTTAAAGGGTTTGAGCATCAAATGGATCTCAAGGAGGAAAAGCAGCAAGTTTTAGGTAGAGGGGCAGAAGAACAGCAACAGCTCACCTTCTTGTCTCTGGTCCTTACTTCCCCATAGAAATCTAGGGCTTCTTGGGCCCTTAAAAACTTGCCTCGATGCAACAAATATGCACAAATCATTACACCAGTTCGTCCCTTTCCAGCTTTACAGTGGATTGCTGCCACATGATTGTCATCTTCACTTAGCCACTGGTCAAGATCTTCACAAAAAGGTTTGATGAGCTCCAGCTGTGGAGGGTTATGGTCTTCAAAAGGGTACTGTGCAACTGCAGGGAGAAGGAGGAGTTCATCAGAACCTCAAAAGGCAAAGCAAGCTCAGGTCACCTTTGTGACAAGCATGTAAAAATTAAGTTATCCACCACCCCATCTCACATATTGATATGTTTTTAATTCCAGTATTATTCAGGGTATCACAAGCACTGCAGACATTTCTCCATTAATCTGTAAGCAGGCATCCTGCTCCATGGAGCAACTATTTCACACCTCTATTGAGCTGAGCTGCACAATCTCTGGAACATGAATTTTCCAGAATTTAAGAGCGTGCTGGCACACAGAATAACCTTGTGAAAAGCCATTACTCCAGCAATAATTAAACTACCTGCTGAGAGAGAACAAGGCCAGACCTCAGTCACTGAGCAGACAACAGGAACTTTGCTGAAAAATTACTGAACATGGCTGGGTCTACATTGGGAACAAAGCCTCAGAATCTGCTCAAAGGCCTTGTGAAACAAAAACCTGCCATTTCCAGATTTCAAAAATGGTAAATGGGAGAGAAATCTCAGGTAAGGCACTGGCAATGCTTATGGGGTTTAGAGTCAAAGCACTGAACAATGCTGTCCCTTCTGATAATGGGTGTACTCACACACGCTTTTCCATCTAGGGATGAAAAGAATTTTAAGCGATGCAGGAAATTCAAGACAACTCAAGAGAGCTAAAACTAAGCACTAAGCAGAGAGAAGCACCCAAACTTCTCCCAGCTGAGGTCAGATGAGGGACAGTATCACCCTGAGCAGCAGAACTACACACAATGGTGTGGTTTCAGCAAAACAGCACTCGATGAAGTGCACCCCAAATCTCCACCCACAGCCTTGGGATCTTACAAACACAACTCTGGTTCACTTCAAAATTCTCAGCTAGAGACACCATTTCCTTTTCTGGGCTAAAAATGAATACATTTCATTTTTCTGGCAAGTGTCTGTACTGGTTTTGTAAGCACCACTCTGCAGTCACACATGCAAGGCTCCTTTTGATGAATCCCCAAGGACTCCAAGAGCACAAGTGAGGGATGAAGCCATGGAACTGCTGAAGGACAAGTTCACAGCCTTTTGGAGGGATCTCCAACTTCATTCACCCACAGGACAGACTGCCCCCTTCATCTCCCAGAACAAATGGGGAGGCTGATAAAGTGAATAATCTTTGCTGAAGAGGCAACACATGTTCACAAACATGAACACATGAACTCTTCCACGTGGAAGATCCAAAGGCTTCCCAAATGATCCTTAAAAGTTTTATGTGAACCTAAAGATGGAATTTATTTAGAAATCTCTAAGCAAAGAAGCTGCAAAAATGCTGCGAATTTGTCTGTACAGCTTTGAGTTTACCACAACCACAGCCAGCAAGATTTCCATGAAAAGGGGAGTGAAGGAGTCCTGAAAGAACAGCCTGAAAACTCCCAAGTAGTCACAGGATGCAAAAGATGCTCTCAAAGATTTGGAATCAAAGACAAAACTTGTGGTACTTTCTTCAAAGCTGGAGTGAGAAGATGAAATGGGTGCCCTGGGATGGTATGCAGGGATTAAGAGGAAAGAAACATTAAGCTGCACAGTCTTGAGCAGGGCCTTGAGAAGGTGCAGCTCCTCCATGGATTTTGATTCCTTACAATGGAGAATAATCCTGCTTGCTCTCTCTCCTAGCCCTGACACATTGCAGGAAGAATCCCATAGCACAGAGAAGAGTTTAAAAAAAGAAAATCTGTGGCAAAGCAGAAGGCAATTCCAGCATGGAAGGATTTCAGAAACTGGAAAAACCATGGACACAAAGCTACTTCCCAAAGAAGATGAAGAGCTTTCAGTGTTTGGGGTTTAATGTGATGCAAGATCATCCTGGGTGAATAATGAACTATTCTGGTGTTTCACGCTCAGTACAATCAGAAGTTCCCTCTGCAGTCAGTTCACTTCAGGAGATTTTCAAGTACAACTTTTGTTCCTCTGCTTAGGGAAGTCCTGAGTCACCAATTTGGTTATCTGAGGTTAACTAATTCGGGGATGAAAATGAAAAAACTCAGCATGTCTTGTGCAGAGGAGCTGTGAAAGGTGCTGTCACAAACAGCGTTCGGGGCTGGGATTGACAGCGAAGGGAGCTGAGCACCCCCGTCTCAGAAAGCAGAAACTCAAGCAAACATATGTTGTGGCCATATTAGAACATGTCCTCTTCTCTTCTTCCCCAAAGCACTGCTCAAGCAAATCCTAAAATACTTTTTCCTTGCTGGTGAGTATGGAGTGAGGTTTCAGGGCACTGTCATTCAACATCCTGAGAGCAAATCAGAAGCGCTGACGCCTTCAGCAAGACAATTTCAGCCCTTCTATATTTAGACATTAAAGCAGCCAATTACATTTTGGTCACGTTCTAAACCCTCTTCCATAACTAGATGGATGGTTTAAAATAATAATAATGCAACATAGAATTTGAGCCATTGCTATGATGCAGAAGAAGCCCAAAATTTGTTCATCTCCTACGATTCCGTAGGCACATGGACTCCTCATCTACAGCACAGGAATACAACTTCTGAGCAAGAAATGCTCCTCTGCCCAAAGAACAAAGGTAAATCTGCATTTAGTTATTACCTGGAGAGGTAATTCTGACACAACAGCTACATCAGTATCCACTCACAAGGTCAAAATGCACCCTGAAAGACTCCCCACTGCTTTGAGCAGCTCTGCAGAGAGATGAGACCCAGCTCATCTCTAAGAGACATCACATGGGAATTAATTTTTTTATCTTCCCAAAGTTGCTTTATACACATAGTGATAAAGGTTTAAATGTTCTCCATTTCCATCCTTCATAAAAACCAGACTCCTCTGAGCCTCACATGTAAATTGTACAAGGAATCTGTACTTCACTGAACTGATACTTCTGTGTAACCCATTCTGCAGAAATTTTTTGCAACTGTGGACTTTTCATTAGATCTCGATCTTTAACTGTCAGGAACACACTTTTCTGAAAGCACCAAGAATATAGCAAGTTTTTCCAATGACTCAAAGCAATCTGACATCATTCCTTGTGCCCAAATCTCCTACATGACTATTCATCAGCTCCTCCTTTAGGCCTTCATTCACTGAGGTTTAAAGAGAACACACATCAGGCAGTAAAAACCTACCTCTGCAGTTAAATTTGGCGGTGTCATAATGTCTTTCAGCACATCTGAAAAAGAAAAATAGACAAGAGTTCAAGAGAAGTCTCTGAGGCACTCCCAGCATCTGTCACACCCTGGAAAATCATGCATGCCCATCACCTTTATGATTTAAAACTAGAGGTTACACACGGGGGGAAAAAACTGTTTTGCAGCAGACTGCTCCTGGAAAATCATGCATGCCCATCACCTTTATGATTTAAAACTAGAGGTTATGCACAGGGGAAAAAAAACTGTTTTGCAGCAGACTGCCCACTAAAAAGTGAATTATTTTACTGAAAGGCAAACACTTACCCTCTGGTAATTGTAGTCCATGGCTATGTTTTAGTGAGTGTGACTAAATTTATGCAAGTATGAGTTGAGTCTGCACCCTCTAACCCTGAGCATGAGCAGCTCCAGCCCTGGAGCACCTGGAGAGCAGACAGCTGGGACCTTCATGAGGGATGCTGAACCCAGGACACAGCTCAGGGTGCCTCAGCAGCACTGTGGGTGCTCAGAGCAATGGGGATCACAAGGACATCCACCACAAACCCCACTAATAGTATCACAGATCACTTGTAGCAAGCAGAGATTGTGGCACTGCTCTGCCACTTGGCATTGATTCCTGAATATAAGTGACCCCCAAAGGCCAGGCAGCCATGTTCCCCCTCAGACCTGGACATTGAGTAGAACACCAGGAAGGATTAAAAAATAGTAAGTGACCCCCAAAGGCCAGGCAGCCATGTTCCCCCTCAGACCTGGAAATGACACATTGAGTAGAACACCAGGAGGGATTAAAAAACAGTTTTGTTGACACCAAGGATACACAAGCAATGGTTGAACACAATCCTGGCTCAGCTGCACTAAGTTGTGGGTATTTGTAGCCCATTTCTGAAGGCTCTGGAGCTGCAGCAGTCTCTCCCCACTTACAGAGACCTCTCCAATTAGACAAAAATACAGCAAATTACACTGGATGTGCCTTGCCCAGGGGTAAAGAGCAGTGATGAGACACAAACCACCCCTCAGCTGGGCTCTAAACCACCCTAAGGAACAACCAGATCAGATCTTGGGCTAAGGGAAAAGAAGGCAAGAATGGATACCCTCCAGAATTTTTCCTGGAGCTGCTCCCTGCAGGGAAGGTGATGTGAGTAGAGTGCAGTTCAGAAAGGAAAACTGAGAACAATCCTGCCTCAAATCCTGCCAAGACCAGCTTGTTTGGGGACCTGAGCAGCCTGACCTAGAGAATGGCAGCCCTGCCCACAGCAGGGGGTGGAACAAGATGGTGTTTAAGGTCCTTCCAACCCAAACCATTCTGGGGTTCTATCAAAGAGGACACCAGGCTGAAACACAACTGCTGCAGTCATTGCAGCAGACAAATCACACCTAGAGCTTCAGTTCTGATTACAGCCTGTGCTCTTCACAGGATTCCAATTCCCACACCAGTTTCAGGAGGGCTATGAACTCATCCCTGCTTCCCAGGTATAACTGCAGCCTCTGGAGCCATATGGAGCTTAGCTGATCCTTTCAGACACACAAACCTTTGGGCTGCTCCTTGTGTGACTGTAACTGGAGCCTCCCAGTGCTGCCCTGAGTTCTGCCCATGACACAGCCACAGGCAGCTCTGCTGGGGCTGCACATGCTCTCAGGGCTTCCCTTTCCCTGAATTCCAGAGCCTTCTCAGCTCTACCCTCTGCTAGGGAAAAGCCTGGCAGCTCTCACAGCTCCCATCACATTGCTGACACTTCCTCTGGGTCAGAAGTGACCAGGTTAAGCTGGCAGAGGGGACTCCCAAAAATATTATCTGCACTGGAGCCTTTGAGAAGAAAGGCTGGATGCAGGATATCCATCCAAGGGGGATGGAGCAGCCAGCAGCACAGGAATTTGGGAAGCAAAGCAGTTACCACAAAGCATCTTATCCAGGAAAGTTTCCTGCTTCCTTCTAAAGAAACACCCAGCTCAAATGGGCAGCAAGAGATGAAAGTCTTCAAAACATTTAAAAAATCCACACATGGGCAGAAAAACCATCAAATTTGGAACTTTGAGAGAGTATCAGTGAGTAGAATACCATGAGGGATTAAAAAATAGTTTTGTTGATACCAAGGATACACAAGCAATGGTTGAACACAAGCAGTGCAGAGCTCCTGGCAAAGCTGCACTACATTTGTGGGTATTGCAGCAGAAATGCCACCAACACACACTCTGGGGACACTGGTGGGGCTCAATGCTTCAAGTGCATTTGGGGTGGGGTTTTAAACACTGTTATAACTCAAGCAGCATCAGATCACCAGATGAAACTTGAATGTTTTTTGGAATTTTTGGGGTTAAGGAGTTGTTTGGCTGTTCTTAGGATCCTCCTTAGGGATTAAAGTGAGTTTAAAGCAACCCAGAAGCAAAGTGCTGCCAGGCAGGCACCCTCCTGATCAGCCATGGTGCCACTGCTGACAGGACCTGGGGTTCCTCTGCCAGAGCACAGCTCCAGGGACACAGCAAGCACAGAAAATCCCCATTTTCACACTCCTTCCTTTAACCACCTGCCTGCAGGACAGCTCAAGGAAACCCACTGGAAAGATGGAGATGATTACGATTACACCAGGGCAGGTGACAATCTGTCAGCATGGCAAGTTAGGAGATCCAAGTGGAAGAACAGATTTAAAGAGATTTAAAACAGATTTAAGGAGAATACTGAAGAAACAGCAAAGGCAAACAAGAGAGAAGCAACAAAGAAGGAAAATTAAACTGCTCAAACTGCTGGAAAGTTAAAAGCCAAGATGTGAGGATGGGGCATAAGTGACATAGTTTCAGAAAAATCTCTAAATCCTTTTAGATAAAACTGCTCAATACACACATTATTATCAACTTCATGGAACAGCTACCTTAAGGGAACTCAAATCCCATGACAGATTTTGAAATAATTCTGACTATAATAATGTACTCCTCTGAACTCCCACCTCCTCCTTTGAAACACAGACAATAGATCATTATTTACAAAGGATCAGCTTAATCTGAAGAAATGGAGTTCTCTGGAATACCTGATGGATGCAACTCCTTCCCATCTCCTGACCAAACCTTGCCACAATTCACCTGAATGGCATTTCACATGTATAAATTTTGCCTGCATAAGCATTAAGATCTCTTCAGACAGTTTTATCCTCTGAAACTTTTCATCTGAGGACGAATAAAGTAATTCTAGCAAGATTCATTTGTGATTGTTTTGTAGTTAACAACAAGGAAATCGATTTTTATATAAGGAACCTAAAGACAAAACCTTTGGCACACCTGGGCAAGTTTTTTCCACAGCTGAAAACACACACAGCAGCAACAGAAATATCAAATGCATTTGTCTCATCACTGCTCTTCTCACTTACAAACTTTAAAAAGCTGTTCCTGTGCAGGGCTGGGGGACTGAGCTGTGCTTTTTTACAGTAAAATAAGGCAGCTGGCAGACAGCAAAGTGCAAACTTAGCAAGGAGCTCCTCCGGCAGGTGGTACTTGAAAAGATGCTCATCATCCTAAAATCCTCCTTTCTGACAAAAAACCTTTCTGGTTGCTACCTGGCACGCCTGGAGCCACACTGGAACAAGGGGCTGAGTACCAGGCCCTGCCAGGGACACCAAAGCCACCCTCCCCAGCAGGGGACAGCTGCACTGGCCCAAGGCAGCAGCAGCAGAGTGGCTTTAGCTGCCCTTGCTCTGCTGCTCAAAACAAGCAGGGGCTGCCAGGGTGCTTGGGGGGGAAGTGATGAACCAGGGGAGTTGGAGTTGAAATGATCCAGATCTGCTGAGCTCCAGAAGATTCCAAAGGCAGAGAGCCAGGAGTTACCTCCTGTACCTGCACCTCCATGCCAAGGAGCCTTCAGCTCTTCTGGGAAGCACTGGCCTTTCCACACAGAAATTTTATCCAGCTATTAAAAGGATGACACTGATTTTCCTAAGCTGGAAAATCTAATTTTGCTACTGAACTCTATGAAAGGTGACCAGTGTCTCTTCTTTTTATGTATCTTTTTCTGCACCACAACAACTTCAGTGAGCACTGGGAGATTCCTCAGCTTCTACTGTCACTTCTCTCCAACATCAGACAAAACTGATGCACAATCCTTTAGCTAACCTACAGGCAGATTTAAATCCTTATTTTTAAATATTTGCTTCAATGACTGACAGATTACAATGTTATGCATTTCAGTACTACAGTAATTTTCCTATTAACTGTAGATATTTTAAAAAATATTCATTAAAAAAATAAAGCTGTAACAGTTCAGAGAGTCAATCTTCAACTTGGATTTTTAGGAAAAAAATAAGGGGTAGGAAAACCACGACTCTTCGACATCACTAAGACATTTACACAAATGAAATTAGTCTAAGCTAATGAATAAATTAGATGAAGGAATAGCAACAAAAACCCCCAAAAAATAAAACCAAAACCAGAAAGCTCCTGTAACAGTACCAGCTTTCTGCAGAACTACATTTTCAGAGAAGTCAAACCACCACCAATTGCTCCAACAGCTTTTTTAAAGTAATAAACAGGGACACACAAGAAGAGGGAGGAAGCAAACAGAGCCTTGGTACCAATGCAGTTTGATTTTTAAAAAAATAGAGAAAAATCCAGGAAAATATTCATTTGGCAACTGGACATTAATACAAGAACAGAAAGCCTGCTGTGAATTACTTTTCACTTTTTAATCACATGGCCCAAGCTCCAGATGGGCTGGGTGCCAAGTCATTTAAAAGCGTTCAAGTAACATGAATACACACCAGCATTTCATTTAACCTCACTCAGCTCCACTAAATGAAGTACCAGTGCTCTCAATCAGGCTTAATTGTTTTAAGAAATGTGCAAAACATCTCCAGCTCTGCTTCAGGACAGCAACAAGCCACTTGCACTCCCCAGCTATTTTTAGAAGTCATTATTTTGGAGAATGTATCTTTAAGAGCATACTTACAGATTGTATATCTTGTAATGGTTTTTATGCTTTGAATCCAAAAACCTTGAAGAGAAAAAAAAAATTATGCATGAATATACATGGAATAGTATTGACCTTAATTTGCAGCATCCTTAAAGCAGCACCCAGCATGTGCAGTTCTGCATTCCCAAGCCCAGAAATCAAGAAGGCAAAGTGCTGGAAACCTCATTCCACCAAATAATCCAACAGCATTGATAACACCACTAATGCAACTAAGGGAAGCAAGGTCTGACCTGAAACTGAAATATTTACTGATTTTCTGATTCCTAAACCACCTGCAGGTCACTGTAAGAAGCTGAGGAAGGCTTGGTTATTTTCAAACAGAAAGCATTGATCACACCAGGTACCTGGAAACACTTCCTATTTAATCACCTATGCCAAACATTTTGCCACAAGGAAGACAAGCAGGTAAAGTAACTCTTGTGTTCCAGTTCCAGCCAGAATCATTCACTTCAAGCCCAGATTTTTTATTATTTGCCACTGAAGTCTGTCCCAGTGATATTGTGGGTTTTGGAAGGAGGACCACTCCACTTTTTCACACTCATTTCATTTCCATGCTCACTTTGGAGCACAAACTTCCCCTACAAGCCCCAGCGAGCCAAACTGCAAGCATGATTCATCAGAACTGCTGTGATTATATATGATGTGTCACCTGGCAATGTGCAAGAAGAAATAACATGCAAATGTTTACACTTAACATCATCAACAGTGTGTATCTGCACATCAGCCAGAAGGAATTTAATTAGCCATGACAGAACATGCTGTTCAAATTGAAAAGAAACACTAGCTGCTAAAATCCTGGAAAGCTCAAGCAAAAACAAGCTCTGGTTATCAGTCATAATATTCCAGAAGAACCTAGAACAGCGCTGTGGTTAAAGGCCTGCACTAAAATGGGAACAGATGTGAGTGTGAAACTCCAAGTGCAGCAGGAAAAAGAATCCATGAGTGCCACTGGTGCCCCTGTTGGCAGCCTTGGAGAGCCTCAGGAAGATGGTGGATAAGGAGATTTGTTTCAGGAGATGTTCCTGTTTGTTAACACACCAGAGAGTGAGGAGAGCTGGCTCTGCTTTTCCAGGAATGTCCCCACAGTGGAGTATAAGCTTCCAGGCAAGGATGTTTTTAAAGACAAAATTCCATCCAAAACCTCTCCCAGTGTCAGTCACAGAAGACAGCCAGCAGTGCAGGTTGTACCTCTCATGCAGCATCAGCCTGGAATTTGTGAGGGCACCAGCTACTCAGAAAAAGCCCACTGCTGGATCCTGGCTCAACACCAACTGCTCAGGAGCTCGAGCACCTTGGATTTCTGCATAAAAAGCACTTGGAAAAAAACTCTCCAATAAAAAGATGACTGGAGCAGATGAGGACTGCAACATGCTGAATGCTGCATGATCACATTTTATTCTTGTTTAAAAAAAGAAGGCAACAAACGTAATAATACTTGAGCATCCAGTTCCCTGCAGCCACTTAATTTACATCTCTGCTTATCTTAATTTGGTTGATGATGCTTTTGGGTGATCACTGCTCCTTTTGATCAGTGTTTATGGACAGCTTAATAATTATATAGGCATTCCAGTACTAAAATCTAATTTACACATATCTACCTACTCAACCACTAAAATGTATTTTCCTTCATCCAGAAGCTATGAAATCAAGGCCGTGAATGGATAGAGGGCCTTCAAAGACTCCTGCCTATCAATATTTATTTACATTATTCTCATGTTAGATTAGATATTAGAAAGAAATCCTTGGCTGGGAGGGTGGGCAGGCCCTGGCACAGGGTGCCCAGAGCAGCTGTGGCTGCCCCTGGATCCCTGGCAGTGCCCAAGGCCAGGCTGGACAGGGCTGGGAGCAGCCTGGGACAGTGGAAGGTGTCCCTGCCATGGCAGGGGTGGCACTGGATGGGCTTTAAGGTCCTTCCCAAGCTACAAACTCCACATTTCCAGCCAGCTTTCTTTCCCAGCAGTCAGAGGCACCTTTTCATGAAGCAGATGAAATATCCAGTCCCTGAATTTTCACCTTTGAAAATTGTGGGACAGGGGCACAGGCTGGACTTTGGATAAAGCACAGAATGGTTTAGGTTGGAAGGTATTTAAAGCTCATCTCCTTCCAGCCCTGCCATGGCAGGGACACCTCACACTGTTCCAGGCTGCTCCCAGCCCTGTCCAGCCTGGCCTTGGGCACTGCCAGGGATCCAGGGGCAGCCACAGCTGCTCTGGGCACCCTGTGCCAGGGCCTGCCCACCCTGCCAGCCAAGAATTTCTTCCCAGTATCTAATCTAACATGGGAATAATGCCCCAGCTCACCAGGGCAGCAGAGAATGCAGGCACTGCACCTCCCCCAGGCAGCTCAGCTCCAGGCTCTGACACTCTCAGTGCTATTTGTGGATGGTGATTTTCGTCATGACAGTGGAACATGCAAAACCAAGCCCCTGGAGCCCAGCTGAGTGCAGCTGTGCAGGGAGCCACTGCCTCCAGAGCACTGTCAGGTGAGGCTGAGGAGTCCTCCAGGGTGGGAATGGAGGAGCTCAGTTCACTTCTGTCCCAACCTGGCTGCAATCCCCATGGAAACTCCTGCAGCTCTAGTTCTGCCTGCCAAGGACTCTAGAATCATGGAATGTCAGAACAGTTTGGGTGGGAAAAGACCTTAAAGTCCATGCAGTGCCACCCCTGCCTGGCTCCAGCCCCATCAGCAACTCAGTGGCCTCCTCTGGACTTGCTCCAAGAGTTTCACACCCTTCTTATGCTGGAAGCAGCAGGTGGGGTCTCAGCTGAGCACAGGGGCAGAATCCCCCTCCCCTGCTGCCCACGCTGGGGCTCAGCCCAGGGCACGGGGGGGTTCTGGCTCCCAGCTCTCACCCCCAGCACCTTCTCCAGGGCTGCTCATCCCCTGGATTGATCCTGGGAGTTGCCCTGCTCCAGGTGCAGCACCAGCATTCCACTGAGGTTGGTGCAGGCTCAGCCCTCCAGCCTGTCCAGGTGCCTCTGGATCCATCCCTTCCCTCCAGCCACAGCTCAGTGTCACCACTGGACCTGCTGAGGGTGCCTCAATCCCCTGTCAGTGTCACCCACAGAGCTGCTGAGCAGCAGCAGCCCCTCAGAGACCCCAGCTGTCCCTGGTCTCCACAGGGACCACAAGCTGCTGCCCACACCACTTTGCCTGCAGCCATCCAGCCAGCCCTTTATCCACTGAGTGCTCCATCCCTCAAACCCGTGTCTCTCCAGTTCAGACACAAGGATGCTGTGTGGGAACACTTGGCACAACTAGGAGACACTCCCTGTGGCACCTCCCAGCTGGGAGAAGAACCTCCTTGCCCAGACACACCCAACACCTTCCCTGAAAACCTTCCTGCAGGATCCCTCAGCCCAAAGGCCGAGTCTCACATGGAGCTACTGAGCTCAGGACTTCAAATGATCCCTCTCTCTCTCAAGTGATCTCTCTTCTTTCAAATGATCCCTCTCTCTCTCAAGTGATCTCTCTTCTTTCAAATGATCCCTCTCTCAAGTGATCTCTCTTCTTTCAAATGATCTCTCTCTCTCTCAAAGCACCCTTTTCAAAAAAATTACAACTTTGAACCCTAAAACCACAGACTTTTTAGGCAGCTTCTACCAAGTGTTTGGTTTTTAACACAACTTCTCACACTCTAAGTGAATTACAACAGTGTTCCTACAACACTCCCCACCTCTTCCTCAATTGTAGCCAACAGTTCAGAGTGATGACTTTATCTGAAGTTAAAAATGACAACCTATAGGTGTTTTTTACCAGCAGTAACAGATTTTAGGTCATCTTTCTCCTAGTCCATAATTATTCAACACAACCAAATGTAAAACCCTTTATTTGAAGTAATTTACTTTTACATTTACTATTTGAAACACGTTTCAAATTTACTATTTGAAACAAATGTTTACTATATTTACTATTTGAAATCAGAATTTACTAATCAAGCACTTCATTTATTGACTGAAGAAAGGATAAGGGCAAACTTATCCTGAAATACCATCAGTTACCTGAGGAAACTCTTGACACTGAAGAGAGCCATTGGACTGATGTCTTTCTATAAGTAAATAACATCTTTTTACTCCAACACATGTTACTGCAGCCAAATTTTCCCATTAAAAAAGCAGGTTATATGCATTTGAGATCAACCCAGAACAGCAGCCTGCCCATTTTTTGTTGTTTCCAACACTTTTCAGGATACCTATTAAGGCAATATCTACAAGATGCAAAAAACCCCTCAGCTTTTCTACAAGTCAGAACACACAACCTTTCCTCAGCAGGACACAAATGAGTGTAGAAAAGATTAATCAAAGTTTTTTTAAGTTAAGGAAAAGAAATAGAAAGCCTTACCTTACTACATCATCGATGTTGTTCCGGTACACTCCTTCAAGCCTCTCCGCAGGAAAGCCCATAGCAATTATGTTGGGATAAATATCTGAATGTGCAAGTCATGGAAATAGTTATAAAGCATGTGAAATGTCTACAAAAGCATTAAATGGATATTAATCAAATGTGTAAGTGTACCCAAATCAGAGCAACAACTCAACAGACTGCATGCAATAGGTGGGAATGTGCAGATCTGAAAAGGATTATGTACCTTGCTTATGAAAAAACCCCAACAATCACCCACCTCTGAAAAAATATTCTCATTTCTTATTCTGAACTACCTGCAATTCACTTGCCAAAAGCAACCTAGGATAAAAGAAATTAAGAAAAATACCTCTTAGCCAAACAAATCAATGCTAAGGAAAAGGGCAAATAAGAAAATTTTAAGTTTACATTTAAAGAATTGCTAGAAAATTACTGGTATTTATTTTCCCCATGGTGAAATGATATATGGATTTTTTTTAACAGAGTTCTAGAAAAGAAAGTCCTCCCAAGTTTAAAGCATTATTAGAAATGATAATGTAGTGAAAAAGCTCAGCTGAAGAGTGAACCAGAAATGAAAGCAGCAGCTCAAAACAACCCATACCCTGCCACATTAACATACTCCTCCTCAAACTAATTTTAGCAGGAGCAAGAACAAAGCATGATATGTTTGAAGTTGGCCCTGCTTTAAAAAGGGGGGCTGGAGGAGGTGATTTCCAGAGGGCCCTCTCAACCTAAATTATCCTACCCTTTCAAGACTCGTTTTTATTTTCATGGTCAAAATATACCAAAGCTCCAAAGAATAATCACATCAGAATGGGAGATACTGCACTGGCTTCCAAGATACTGAAATTCCAGTTACTTGTGCACAAAGAAAAGCCTGAAGTAGGACACAAACTACTCTACTCCACCCTTGCAAAATTCCCACAAGTCCTCAAGAGCAGAGCAGCACAGACCAAGTTCTGCATTGACACCATTAACTGCAAGGCTTCAGAAAAACATCAGGAACTGAATACACGGAAATAATGTTTTGTACTCTTGGAAAAAAAAAAATTAGCATTTACTGTGTTGTAATCCAAATACTAATAGACATTGGTCTGCTTGGGCCATTCAACAGATCATTTGTACAGACAAAGAGAAAACTATGAAAAAGCTTTGGAGTAAGCCAAATAAATATTTGTGGCTGCTTTAAATACAGACACTGAAACAGGTTTGTGTCTGATTTCCAGTTTATTCTGTACTTGCCCAAAAACTTAAAAAAAACACAATTAGGAAAAAAAAAACCAACCAAACATTGAAGTGCTTAACTTATAGAGCTTGGGATAACCTCAAATCACAAACTTTGAATTTCCCTCTCATCTATTTTACTCAGCAAGCAGTTCACACCTCTTTAATTAACAAAAGGTGCAATATAATTAGCAATGTCTTCACTGTTTTATCAGTTGTTCCCTGCCGTAAGCAGAAGAAATTGGTTTTATACTATATTAACTGAATTACCTGGCTAACACACCCCATCACTCCCTCCTCCTTCCTAATTTCATCCTGATTCCTCCCAGTTCCAGCACTTCTCCTCTCTCCTTCAAAGCCCATCCTCGTGCATCCTGCTCTGAGCAGCAGAGCTACACAAACCATAAATTACCACAGCAAAATAATCCAGCATATCAGTCTGCCTTCTACATCACTTCTCGTGGAAGACAAACCCTCATGCTGGCAACAGGGGGAAAACAATTTCATTTTGACACATCAAAACAAAACTCAGTTTCAACTGCAGCATCACCCATGGGACAGATGCCCAAACTTCACTGAATTGTGAGTGACTTGCTCACACTTCTATTTGCAATCAGGAGCTTTCCTACATTTGTTCAGGCACTGCAGCCCGTGGTTGATGCTCAGATGCTTCTCCTCTCCCAGGGGCTGAGACAGGAGATACTTTCCAGGATTCCCAGCTGGTGCAAGATGGGAGAGAGGCAGACACACCCCCTGAGCCAAGGGAACAGAACATCTTAACAGCAGCGTTCCCAGCCTGCTCACACACTGCTCCAAACAGCAAAGCCTCCAAACACGCAGGCACAGGCAGATAAAAAATTCCAAAATAACCGGGGCGCTCCCAGGCTGCTGGAAGCTCCCAGCTCTGCCTGCTCCCCTCCCTGGCTCAAGGGCACAGCTCCCAGCCATTCCTGCTCCCAAACTGCTGCACAGCAGCCAGCAGGCTGGGAGAGCCCTCCAGGATCAGGAGTGCAGCCTTGGACTGACTGGTCAGCACTGGGGCAACCAGGAGGCACTGGGAGTGCTTTAGCTGATCCTGGCAGTGCCCCAGGCCAGGCTGGACAGGGCTTGGAGCAGCCTGGGACTGAGGAAGGTGTCCCTGCCCATGGCAGGGGGTGGCACTTTAAGATTCCTTAAACCATAAGCTTTAAGGTTCCTTAAACCATTCCATGATTCTGTGACCATTACAATTATTTTTACACTTTAAAAAAAGTCCCCAAAAGTGGGAACTGCAAAAGGTGTTCCCCAATATGCCAGTAAGGAAAGACAATGAAAAAATACTTCAAATAGGGTGTGTGTGTGTGGGGAAATATTAACGTATTTACTGAGGCCACCTTGACATGAGGAAGAAAACCTCCCTGGAGGATGACAGAGCACTGCCCAGGGAGGGTGCTGAGTTTCTCTCTCTCTGGAGACATTCCAAGCCCACCTGGAAGTGCTCCTGAGTCAGCTGCTCCAGGTGACCCTGCTGGAGAGGGAGCTGGACTGAATGATCTCCAGAGGTCCCTTCCAACCCCAATTATTCTGTGAGCCTGTGATGCTGATTCACTGAAATTGTTTTGTGTGATCTGAGGCTTTGCAACCCAAGAGCACAAAAACCCAACTCAACTGTTGCTCAAAATGAAATATCCAACGGTGAGCCTCATGGGGAGGAAGGGCTGTTTTTAGAAAAACACGATAATTTTTTTTAACCAGGCAAGCCAATGTCTCCCCCACCTAAATATAATCGTCCTGAAGCACCTCAGTGATTATCTCGAGGCATTAGACTGGAATGCAGCTCCCAGGCACTGCTGACTCACCCTGGTGTCTGCACAGGGCTGCTGCCAAAGGACTCGGCCCCAGCGCTGCCCTTCCAGGCACCAGGCTGCATCTGCTCCCAGGGCAAGCACGGGGCAGCAAGCACAAACCCATTCTTGCTGCTGAGCAAGAGAATTTTGGGGCTTTTCAATACATGCTGACACGAACACTCCTGACAGCACGGTGAAGAGATGCAGAACCATCAAATATCCCGAGCTGGAGGGGACCCACAGGGATCCTGCCCAACCCCGGCCCTGCACACACACCCCAACAATCCCACCCTGAGAGCACTGTCCAAGTGCTCCTGGAGCTCTGGCAGCCTTGATGTGCTGCTCTGAAACTCTTGTGGTGGTTCAAAACAACAAAAGAATGCCTTTGCTTTAGGGAGCACTAAGATGGAAGAACAGAATGGAAGTGATGGTGCTGCTGTTTGCACAGATGAATTAAATCTCTGAGCAGAAATTGAAGTTTCATCACTTAAATGGAAAAGTTGTCACAAAGCCAACTTCTTCCAGCCATGCTGTGAAAAGATACCCCAAGATCTGCAGCAAGGGGAGGGCATGGCTGTTCCTGCATCCCTCCCAGCCTGTTTTTATCCCCATTCCCCATGGGGAATGAAGCTCCTCTTCAGAGACAGGGACAGCCCCTGACCACTGCAAGGACCAGTTCAGGAGCAACCATCCACTGAGCATCACCTTCAGCAGGCTCTGCTCTCAGCAGCCACACACAACAGCTCCCAGACACCCCTTTTCACACCTCACTTCATTTAACATCGATTTCCAAAGCTGAAATTAAGATATTCACTACCAAAATGAGATTTCTTACACTGGAGCTTGGGAAGCTGGGCTTCCATTCAAAGGAAGAACTCTGAGTCATCATGAAATTGGTAACCATACTGCTAATTTTAGAAATCTGGGAGAACTGATCATTTAAAACGTGCAACAAGCTCATTATCAATTCCAAGCTTTTTTTTTTTTTTTAAGACAGGAAAACAAAAATGGAAAAGCCTCAGCCATTTGCTGAGGCTGTTCAACACATGCAAACACAAAGTCAACCAAAGTGGTGTAACTACCAAAATTTCATAGGATCATAGGATATGCTGAGTTGGAAGGAAGCCACAAGGATCCAAAAGGATTTGAAATGGACTTTTTAAAAAGCATAAAATAAATCCCACCACGTTTTGCCAAAGCAGCTTTTTCCTAAGATACTCATTCCCAAAAATGGCTTTAACAGTTTTTAAAGTACTCATTCCTTTCTCAGTATTGTAAACATGGAAGCTGGGATTTTAGTGCTATAATAAAAAAAAATTACCATGGACAGACCCATGATCACAGAACCATAAATATCCCACGCTGGAAGGGATTCACAGGGATCATGGATCCAGCTCCTGGCCCTGCCCAGACACCTCAACAACCCACCCTGGGCATCCCTGGAGCAGTGTCCAAACCCTCCTGGAGCTCTGGCAGCCTCAGGGCTGTGCCCATTCCCTGGGGAGCCTGGGCAGTGCCCAGCACCTCTGGGGAAGAACCTTTCCCTAAAATCCAACCCAAACCTGCCCTGGCCCAGCTCCAGCCATTCCCTGGGTGCTATCCCTGTCCCAGAGAGTAGAGATGGGAGCTCTGCCCCAGGTGAGCTCTGCCCTCAGTCTCCTGCAGTGAACAACCCCAGTGCCCCAGCTGCTCCTCCTGCAGCCCCTCCAGACCCTTCCCCACCCCTGTGTCCCTCCTTTGGGCACTCCCTGGCAGCTTTACACCTGCTCTGCACTCTGGTGCCCCGTGACACACAAGGCAGAACACCAGAACACCGTCCTCCACTCAAGTTCTTGTCACCAACTACACAGCTTCACTTCCAAAGGAGCCAAGACAACTCTGAGCTGTGCCCAAGGAACCTTAAAATCAACACCCAATTATCTGCTAAATCACCCAATGCCACAATGATGATCTGTCAATACAGAAACCAGACCATTGCAAATAATCCGTGTGCCACTGCAGAAATGCTGCTCACAGACTGAACAAAACACTCTCCTGAAAGCTGAAATCATTCCCACATTGCTGAAGATGACAGTCTTTCCAGTTGCTATGAGAAAAATCCTGGATCATTATGCAAATCAGCTGTTATAATCACTTTCAAAAATAGCTGTCTATATATTCACATTATGCCAAGACCAAATTAAAGAATATGCAGTATACACTTGCAATTTTTTACATACATAGAGATATAAAAGTAAATTACTCGTGTTGGTCCTGTAACTGATTTTGCTCACAAATTCAGACTTTTTCCTAATAATGGAAAGTGGCCAAAAAAGCATAGCAAAACATTTACCAATTCTTAATTCTTAAAGAGTCACAAGGAAGCTGCAAAAACCAACAGCTGCAGCTCTTCCTGCAATGATCAACATTGTCAGCTAGTAACTGTAACATCATAAGAATGTTTGAGAGATTTTATAAAATCCCATATTTCCAAGTATTTAACCCTAATCCTCACTCCACTCCTGGCTATAACAGGAAAACAGAGAGCAAATGACCTCATCTCCTATTTTATAGGCAGGCCAGAGCATTCAGTGCTTCAGAATTTACACACAGCTTTTTAAACCCAACACTGAGGCAGGTTTTACACCAAACACAAACGAAAAAGAACTTTAAAACTCACAGTGCTTTGCAATTTTACAAATATTTATTATTTACAAGGGCCTGAAACTAAAGGAAAAGGGGGAATGGCTTCCTACTGACAGACAGAAGGTTTATATTGGATATTGGGAAGAAATTCTTGGCTGGCAGGGTGGGCAGGCTCTGGCACAGGGTGCCCAGAGAAGCTGTGGCTGCCCCTGGATCCCTGGCATGTCCAAGGTCAGGATGGACAGGGCTTGGAGCCACCTGGCATCATGGAAAGTGGCCCAGCCCATGGCAGGGGGCGGGACTGGATGAGCTTTCAGGTTCCCTCCAGCCCAAACCATTTTGGGATTCTGTGAATCAAGGGCTTCAGGAAGACCTAGCAAGCATCAGATTTCATCTTCCTGTAGAAAGGAAATTTCCAAGAAACTGAATATTCCTGAAGCTGTGAATGATGGAGCTATAAGTTGTGCTCTGGAGCTAAAAACCTTTCTAGACACCCTGAACATGACACCTGCAAATAAAACAACTCCCAACCCTCAGCTCCCAGCTCCCAAACTGGAATTTCATTTAACAAAGAACAGCCTTAAACTGAGGAATCTACAGCCTGAAAAAAGCTTCCCAGCTGCCAGGAATGCTAATTTTCACTTCCAGTTCAGGCTAGGGGAGGTTTGGCCCTGCTTTAATGTGCTCCCCACCAGCCCACTCCTCATCTGCTGCCAGCTCTGCTCCGTGTCACCCTCCTGCCTGTGAGGGGACCCAGCCACCAGCACAGGGTGGCCAAGCTGTCACCGCCACGTCCTGCTTGACAGCAAAGCCCAGCAGCAGAGGACAGCGTGGCTCTGAAGGCTCCCAAAGTTGCTTTGTTGCCTGAATTAGCCTGCAGGTTTCAGGAACTCTGGCTGCAGGAGCTGTGTGAGGTGGTCTGGCAGCAGAGCTGGGCTGAAATGCTCCCCTGGCGACCTCCAGCCCTTTAACTCCAGCTTAAACAAGCCCACAGAGCAACGGCAAGGGAGAAAAAAAATCAGCACTGCTCTAACTGTTCAACAGCTTGACAGCCTGGAGCTACAGGGGGAGTGTTACAAGAAGTGTCCACACTCCATCCTCAAACAGATTTAAGAGCCCTGACAAATGGCCAAGCTCTTATTAGTGCCATTTGCTTGACAGCATCCCAACAACAAAAAAGAAAATGACACAGGAAAATATAGCCAGGCAAACCTAGAAGACTTTCCTGACATACATGCTGTTTAAGCTGCACCCATGAGTGCCTTCTTTATTTAACAGGCAGCATTTCCAGCAGCCAGCATGAAATGCAAAGTAAGTTTAGTATTTTTCTAGGAGCCTGGATCATCAGGAAGTATAGAGGAAATGAACAGGAAGAAAGTTCTTCAGAGCAAAGGAGGATTCCTTGTAGCCAGCCAGCTGCACTTGTCAACTCTACCATCTGTGCCTTGAACAACAAGCAAAGGGACCAACTCAGATGTGGCTGAAACATTTTATCATTTAGAAGAAAAGCATTTAACCCCTTGATGCTCTATATTCCAACAAGGACTCTATTTTCCCCCATTTTTTTAGGTTTTTTTAAGCTTTCAGCCTGCAATTTAAATGCAACAACCCAGATAAGGAATAACTGCAACTCCTTCATATCCAGGAGGCAAACCTGTCCACATGAGGTCACGGGGCTGACAAAGGTCTGGAAGGGCACTCAAATTCCCACAGCACAAAGAAATAAATAAGAAGATGCCTCAGGAGGATATGCCAGGTTGTCTACATCCACAACTCACTTCTGGACCTGCTCATTATACTGCATTTGGGAGCCATCCCAGAGCAAGAGCCTCTCCCTTCATCTGTGGGGTGTAGGAAATGTGTCCAGGGACTCTCAGCCATATGGAGGATTTGATGAAGAGCTAAAAGGGTCACGTTAAGATTGGGGAGAAAAAAACCCACAGACCTCACAGCATAAATAGAAAAAATGGTTACAAAGGCATGAAAGATGATGGCTGCTCTAGAGAACAGCTTGTACTGACAAAGGCTGAGAAAAAGGCACCTGAAACTTCCATTTCAAAATGGTCTGGAATCATAAATAAAGATACAAAAGCATGCAGAGAGAAAAGGAAACATGAGCTCTTGTGTAGAGCTGCAAGAAATGTTTGGACAATGCTCTCAGGCACAGGGTGGGATTGCTGGGGTGTCCTGTGCAAGGCCAAGAGCTGGACTCTGATGGTCCTTGTGAATCCCTCCCAACCCATGAAACCCCTCAAAAACAGCTGACCACACTAAAGGACACAGAAAAGCTGCCCTTCCCATTCAGAAAGAGCTCAGAGCACACAGGAACAAAACAAATGGTGCATCAGACTCTGTTCTGGATACAAACTTTGACAGAACTCTTCAGCTGTGAAGGCAGACTGGGCCTGAACTCCCTAACTCAACCCCAAATCCAGACCAACAATCCCAACAGATATCCAGAGGGAAACATGCAGAGGTCCAGGAAAGAAAGTTCTTTTGTTTCTGCTGGCATTTTGGAAAGGCCACATCCCATCTTTCCACAGCCAGCCTGGCATCACAACAAGCTGCAACAGCACATGGTGGCCCAAGGATGATGGTGCAGAATCCCAGGATCACTGAGGTTGGAAAATGCTCTGGGATCATCAAACCCACCCCTGGATTTGGAAAATGCTCTGGGATCATCAAACCCACACCCTGTCACCCAAACCAGAGCACAGAGGCAAGACAGGGACTGAGCAGATCCCCTCCAGAGGAGCCAGTGCTGTGAGAAGCTGGCCTACCACATCTCAAATGGAGTTTTTAAGTGCCAAACTGACCTGTTTTAACCACCCAATGCAGCATGAGCTCTTCCAAGCAGAGCTGTGAGATGTCACCGTGTGTTCCCAGCACACCACCCCACTTTGCAGGATCTCCCTGAACCACCAGTGTGTACTTAAGCATGTCCTAACCTCAAACACCCCCAGAAAAACACAGGAATTTTATTCAGTAAAGAGAAGCCAGCACAGAAGAGTCACTACTTTGATATTTACTGACAGGAAGTGAAAAATGGCTCAGACTCAACTTTTTGCAAGCCTGAAAGAACATCCAAAAACTTTCAGAGACAAGGGAATTTAAAATAGCTACGGGGCTGCAGGACAAATACAGCACACTAAAAACCTTCATAGAACAGAAACTACAAAAAGTAGGGTTGGTATGGATTTATCAAACCTTAATGTGTGTGGGGTGGGTCAAAAGAAAATAAAGGTGAGTGGCAAAACAAGACACAAGGGCATTCAATAAACCACTACACAAACAATAAGCCCCAAGTAGATAATTTTATCCAAATGAGATCTGGTGTTTCCCTCCTCTAAATGTTAGCATAAAAAAAGGACATTACTTCTCTAACTCACCCACACAAGAAATGAAAGAACAGAAAATACACAACTCTTCAGTTGTAGCCCAATATATACCCAGGCAATGCAATGAATTAAGCAGAGGCCTCTAAGAAAATTAATCATGCAATTAAAAGCTATTATACTACAGCTCCACAAAGGCAGAATTAAGTTTATAAAGACATTTCTTAAGCACTTCACTACAAAAAACTGGATATTAAGCAGTTTTTCTGCACTGCTGCACGCTGGGGCTGTGGAGCTGGGAGTTCATCTTTAAAGGGAACAATGCCAGCTTTTGCAATAGTCATCATCCCAAACACAGAGCAGTTGAGTTTAATTTTTTTAGCTGCACAGTCAATTACCATTTGAATCACAGAGCCACCACTTGAGCTACACTGCCTAAGAATCGTTATTAAGATAACCTAGATTTATGCAGCATGATACAGGGCCTAATTGCACAATTATTTATTTCCATTCTACAAAAATGCCTTTTTTTTTTTTTCCCAGGGCCTCACAGACAAGACAGCAAACGAGGCAGATGACGACAGGAGCAGAGAGGATGCTGGCTTGAATTAGAAACTGGAACAAGGATTTGTTTACATCTGAAATATCAACCTGGGCCTAAGACACGTCCAAAAACTAACAGAACCCAAAGGAGAGTCAACTGCCCACAAATAATCCACGTTTCAGGAGACATCCTGCTCCACAGGGCCACACATTTGCAAATAAATTCCCTTCTTACAGCCCAGAAATTGCCATTCCAGTAACTCACAGGAAAGCACAAGCACACACAGCTTTAATCCCAAAAAACCTTCACCCAAGTGCCAAATCGAAGGAGCCCACACCTCCCCTAGGATTTAAGATGAGGCACAGGGCATATCCAGGAATTACTATCCACAACTCCAGGCTATAAATCCTATTTTCCTTCCTGAAAAAGCCATGCAATAAATTAACCTTCAAGATCCACCCTGTATCAGGCACAGTAAATGAATAAAAATCACACAGAGCTCCGAGTTGCTCCAAACTAGAAAGGAGCTGGGCTCTGGGAGTTAGTTATGAGTAATGACAGTATCTTTGGTCTCTAATGTAATTAAGGGATTTGACAGCTCAGCTGCCTATTCCCTCCCTTCTCTTCCAGTTTGTCAGAACACAACAATTGTCCTTTAAATCATTATCCAACAACCATTTTCGTGTTTAAACCTGTTGTAGGGGAAGACTCTGGCTAAGGTACCAGGGTATAATTTGTCAGCTTATGCAGCATTAATATGGCAACAACATTAATCCATTGTAAATATAATTTCATTTAAGGAACTATTCAGCGATTCACAACCTGCAAAAACTTAGTGGACAGAAGCTTTACATATAACATTTCAACTTTGTATTTGTACTCCCTGAAGTTTGGTTTTGACTTTATGCTTTTTAACACAGGTGGGTTTTAACACAACATCCTTTCAGCCATATTATTACTGAATAAATTATATCAATTGCTTCCACAACAAAGAGGTGTCCAAATCAACCTACAAGGAAGAGAATGGAGAGTACAGCCACCTCTCTTATGGGAAAAAAATTAAGATAATTCTGTATTCCTCTACACAGTGTTTTAAGACATCAATACTCACTGTCTCTACAGCAGTCACTGTGCTCCACAACACTTTGGTAAGACAAGCAAGTTCTTCTTGGTGTCTTAAGTGCAGCACTGAGTAGGCAGCAACAGGAATTTTGTCCCAAAGAAAAGCCCAGCAGTTATCTAGAGCCAGCTAATCTCTGTGCATGTATTCTACTGCAGCAGCAACAGCAGCTCCAGTGTTGCATAAGCTCCACACTCAGGGCTCCATCCTCTCCCAGGTCAGGGGAAGGCAGATGGAATGATCCTGTGGACTTCTAGAAAGGCTTTCCTGAGCAGCACAAATTCATAGAAAGATGCATTTCCAAAATTCACCACCCTCCAAGACTGCAGCTGGACCCAGTGTTGGGGCTGGCCAGCCAACAAGGCAGAGCAAGTGTGGGGTGGGATTTCCACAGGTCCTCAACAGGGACAGAACTGTCCTCAGCGAGCAAACCCCACAAAGTAACTCCCTGAGAGCCAACACCTCATCAGTCTTAGTGCAAGCAAGAGAAAACTTGGATTTTCCCTTAAAAAACACACAGACCCAGTGCTGGTCCTAGCAAAGCTGGCACCTGGTTCAGCATTACTCTCTTCATGTTTAACAGCAAAGCTCTGGATGTTCTGATGACTTCACACACTTAACTGAGCTTAAAACCAGGCTCCAATCATTAATCACTTTGGCTGGGCATTCTCTAAGAGGTCACCATATAAGAAATAGTATGCAGGGTCCACTCATTTCTCTGCCCACCCTGAGGAGAACACACAGCCACCACTTCAGCACCTTCTGCACAGGCAGGTATTTTTTAATTTGGAGTTTAGCTTGTGCAAACAGTCTCCAGATGCACTGAAAATTTCTGGTGATCCAAGTTGAAGCCTTTCCCTAAGAATCCTGCACTGCATTTAAACAAATGCAAAGGGACAAGGTGTAATTTGTGAGGGCTTTTTCCGAGTCCCTTTCTGAACAAAAGCAGTGGAAAAGCAGGGCAGGAAGGGGCTGGGTGACTCTGGATGGGATTGCACCCCACAGCAGCTGCTGGAGTGTGGGGTTTGAAGGCTCCAGCTGTCCAACACCCCTATCCACACAACTGGGGCACAGGGCTCAGGGTGCTCTGGCTTGTGAAGAGCAGTGAACCCCCTAGCCCAGGTCAAACCCCAGAAGAGAAAATGCAGGAACACATTTGCAGCAATCACCACCTTGCTTTCTCCATCTGGACAGGTCAAACCCTTTCATCCTTGCTAAGTGCAGAAAGAGCAATCTCCTGGGATCCAACACATCCTGCACCAAGCAGGGAACTGAAACTCTGCTGAGTCCCCAGCCAGCAGGGCTCTCTGTGCAAACAGACTTCTGAGATTAATTCAGAGCAAAACTGGCACTAATCTTGTCCAAAACCCAACATCATCCCAGGCTCCAGAAGCAAAGTGAGTCTGCTGGGCTCTAAACACTTGCTAAGGAACATGGTTTACTTCAGAACAAAGACATACTTTCCCACCAATAAAATGCATTGCCAGTTGGTCTCTTCTAGTTTTTTCTAAACCCTCCCTGTGCTTGTGTGCGAGACAAACTCGTTACAAAACCTCTAACAAACTTCAATTTTAAAATGAGACCAAGTCTTTTAAACAAATGGCATTTCCAGCTCGGGCTCTATTTTTAAACACAGTATAGACCTCATGCCACTAATTCACTTTTTTTTTTTTCCTGGAAGCTGAGCCATTTTGAGTCAAGTCCCATAATTTAAAATTTCATTAAAAATGCAAAGAGCTTTAGGACTGCAAACAGCACAAAGCAGTAAGAGATTCTAAGGAGCTTCCTCCAGCAATTTCAGCATTCCCTGCCTTTCATTCCACGAGACAAAGGACGTGTGAGACGTGTAAACTGCTCCCAACATCTCCTCTGCCTGCATGTTGCTGCAGTTTGTACCACTATGTAGGTCACGAGCTCCACATGCTTCAGTCAAGCCCTAGGCTCAGCCTAGCTGCCCGTTTGCACCCCTGTCAGAAGGCCTGGGGACACCAGACAAAGTTTAACCCGAGCTAGGACTGCCACAAGAAGCAGTTACATGCTTTTTGTCCCCCACTTGCTAAACTCACACACAGAGCTCTTAAGACACAGGCAAGCCATGCACTGCTGCATGGAAATGTTCTCTCTCTGCAGTAAAGGGGGCATCACCAAGCTGCACAATCTCAGAAATAATACACAGAGCGCCTCAGAAAACATCCTGGTGCTTGCAGCATCAAGAAATGCAACCATCAGAGAAGAAAGACATGAATCCAAACTTTGCTTCTTACCCATGGGCACCAAAAAGTATCCAGTACTGCAGAAATTAATTAAAACCCAAATAAAGCAGAAAGAAATATCTTAAGCATGATTTAATGTCTCCACCTTTAAAACCCTTTCTTCTAAGTTCAGAATATATTTTCCAAGACGTGCATAAAGAGTGCTCAGAGACCATCTGATTAGATGACAAGCAGCAGCAGTGTGGTTTTTAAAGACACACAGGCCCATTTTCACACTCTGCACTGATTTTGGGAAGGTGCTGTCTCCCTTTGCTGAAATCCCACATTACACACACAAGGATTCTTAACCAGCCCCTCAGGGCTCCAAGCACAACGTCCTGTACTGCACATACATCAAAATCACTTTTAGGAGGATGTGACAGAGCCCAACCAAGGATTTTGGCACTCCAGCACCTCGCCCAGCCTGCCTCTGGCACCCAGGGGTTCCTGCAAGCCTCTGGATAACACCCATTCCCAAAAAGCTGATCACAGGGGACACTGAGACAGGAAGCCTCGCTCAGAGAGGGGCAGGGGAAAGGGCAGAGCACAGAACACAGGTCCCTCCACTCTCCAGCTCCCAAAGCCCAGGTGAGCAGCAGCTGCTGAGGGCTCTGGAGCTGCAGGAGGAGCCCAGGCCTCCATTTCCCAGAGCCCAGCCAAATTCCCAACTCCTGGCTGCCCTTCCTTTCAGCTGGACAGAGGCAGCTACCCTGACTGAAGCAGGCATCTCCAACATCTGCTCCTCCTGCCATGCCTTGCTGAACAGCTCACCTGGGCTTCAGGTTTTCTCTTTTTTCTCCTTAATATCACATTTTATCCCCTTAAAATCCATGTCCATATGTGTAAGGAATAAATAGGTTGTTCCCAGCTACCAGGAATGGTGAGGAACAATCCCTGCAAAAAGAAGCCTGCACAAAGTGATGAAAAAAATTCAACTTTCACTTCTGCAGCAACATCAGCCTTCAAGCAAAGCCACTGCACAGGCAGAAGGCTTCATTCATTAATTATCTGTTCAAAATATGCAGCTACAAAAAAAAAAACCCGACTTTTTTCCTATGATTTTTTATCATTAAAGAAACCATACCATCTTTTCCACAAATTTCATGGCAGAACTGTAGCCAGCTGCTCCTTTCAGAAACACCAGCCTAAGCACAGTGTAACAACCTCTTTTAACATAAAATTCTAAGAATAAAAATTAAAAATAAGCAATCATCATTTGACACACCATTAGGAAACCTTGAGCAAGCAAGTCCAGGTTCAGCACTCCCTGATTTTCTTGCTGGGAGCACATGACCAGTTAAAAAGATGTGTTTGGGTCACAATAGCTCTCCCGACCCAGGGCACATCTGGGCAAAGATGTCTGAAACACCAAACTCTTCAACTGTGATGGCAAAACCTTTTGGTTTTGCCACCACTTAACTCTTTCCATAAAGCCAACAAAATCACCAAGTGCAAACACCTAAAAATCCAGGCCTAAAAGTATTTTTACCACAAATAAATGCAGGAATAATGAACCAGAGCTATTGGGTTTTTACCTAAAGGCCAAGCAGCACTTACTAAAGTCCAGAACATTTCAGGCTTTTTTAAAGCCACCAAAATTTTAGGCCAAGGCTCAATGCAAAAGCAAGAGCTCTGTACTAGCTACAGCTTTTATCAGCTTTGATCCTGCTCAAAAACTGGATTTATTTGGAGCACTTGCTCAGACCTGAATGTAATTGCTCCAAAACCCAATAAATTTCCACCTAATCCCCTCGCAGAACAGAAACATCTCTCCACAGGGAGAAGCCCAGCTCTGAGCACCACTGTCAACATTCATTTTCCCAACTTCTAAACAAAGTTCTTGCCCCAAAATCGTTCCCACAGCACCAATCTTTCCCCACCACGGAGCCAGACCCTGCCGACAGCAGAGCCCCTACCCACCATGAGCCCTGCAGGGCATTCCAAACTAAACATCTGCCCCACGCAGCTCCAACACATCTGTTCCAAAGGCCACCAAAACGACACACCGGCTTTTGCCTCATTAGCCGTAATTGCACGCTAATTACTTATTCCAGAATAGGTATTCTATACAATCCTCCTCGATGAGACCCGTTCGTGACACATCCTCGTACAGTTCACCACGAAAAAAAAATGGTGGGTTTTGGCCGTTTTGTTTTTTTTTTTAAATTTGGAAGGAGCGATTGCCACCTCTTGTCATGGAGAGCCTTGCTGCATCCTAAGGAACAGCTCTGCCTCAGCGGAGGGCTGCAAATCAGGGCAGAGGACACAGGCTTCCACTGAAGCAACCCGAGGAAAGCCACAGGCCTGCCGCGATTATAATCGCGACACAAGGCGAGTTACTAAATAAATATCTATATATATATATTTAAAGCGCTGTGCAAACCACGGCGGGTCGGGCGCATTTGCTGCGTGCGCCCAAAAGGCAGCAGGGCCGGAGGTGAGCGGCCAGGGGCTCCGGGGCCGCGGGGAGGGGGGCACGGCCCCTGGGCGGCTCGGGGGGGCCGGCAAGGAGCGCTGGCGTTAATCCTGGAGCTCCCGTTAATCTGCCGGGCCCGGACAAAAGGCGGCCGAGGCGGCGGCGGCGGCGGGGGAGGGCGCGGCGGCCCGGGCGAGCCCCGGCGGCGGAGCGGCCGGGGGCAGCGCGTTAGGTAACGCCGCGCGGGTCTGATGCAATCGCGGGACGTGCGGGAGCAGGAGCGGGAGGAGGATACAGGTCAGGTCCAGGTCGAAGCCATCCTCCTGGTATCGCCTTTTGTTCCTGCTGACGATCTCTTTGATGATGGCGGTCATGTCTGGCAGCCGGGGGCCGCTCCGGGGCAGCGCGCAGGGCCCGGGCGGCGGCCGCGAGGCACCACCGGGCGGCCCCGGGCGCGCTCCGCTCCCCGCCCCGGGGGCCGGGCGGTCGCTCCCTCGGCTCTTCCCGGCGGCGGCTCCTCAGGGCGGCACGGCCGCGCTCATCCCCCGGCCCGCAGCGCTCGCCGGCGCGGGGCGCCCATCATGGCCGCGGCTTCCGAGAGGGACGGCGGGCGGCGCCGCCACGCCCACGCGACGCATCCGCCAACGCGCAAAGTAGTCCCTCCCACCCCGCCACCGGAGAAGCGGCGCACCGTGGGGGGGGAACCGGGGGGGCGGATCGCGCTGCGCGCGCCGTCCGTACCCCTCTGCCCGCCGGCCCCCCTCGCCGCACGGAGGAGGCGGGGGACAGAGGGGGAGGCGGCGGGCGGAGGGATACGGGCGGTGAAGCGAGGCGGCGCGGTGCTGCGCCGGGTCACGTGGGCGCTGGCGGCGGCGCCTCCCCCGCGGGCGGAAGTGGCCGTGAGGGGCCGTGAGGGGCCCCGGCAGCGCCGCCCGCTCGCCCCGCAGCCCAGCGCCCCAGCCCGGCGAGGGGGGGAACGGGCTCGGTGCGGCCCCCCGGGGAAAGGCCACGGGGCCTTGAGGCGGCTCGTCGTCCTCCCCTCACGCCCCCCGGGGTTGGCGTGCAGCGGAGGAGCCGCGGCGAGCGAGCGCCTGTCGCCCCCTGCGGCCACCGGGGCAGCGAGGGAAGGGGATTTGGGGCACCTGCTGCCCTCGGAATGGCAGAATCCCTGAGGCTGGAAAATCCCATGGAGTCCCAGCTGTGCCCACCTTGTCCCCAGCCCAGAGTGCCACCTCCAGCCCTTCCTGGCACACCTGCAGGGATGGGCACTGCAAAGCTCCCTGGGCAGCCCCTGCCAAGGCCTGAGCACCCTTGCCATGCAGAAATTCCTGCCCCGCAGCCCGTGGTATTTCCATGGAGCTTTCTGTCCATTCTCCTTCCCACACTGATTATCCTGGCAGGGAGAAAGCCCTGGCTATAAATCTCTAAATCATTCTCTATAACTCTTTCAAGCATTGGGGAATGAACCCCGTTGTACAAGGCTCTTTGCACTCTGAGCTGAGAAATTTGGGGATTTAATGTTTTGCAGGAAATGACCTTTAAGGGCTCAGAATGAAGTGGAATATCAAGCTGAGGGATGTCCCAGGCTGCTGCAGCCCCCAGCCTTTGCGAGTGCTCCATAATTCCTTTCAGACTCGTACCAAGTTGCACCTGGAGATGTTTCACCACCATTATTCCCACCGCAGAGCTGTTCCCAGAACCTCCTCCTGCTTTTCAGGATAAGTATATTTGGGGCTGGTCTGCCTCCGTTTATCCTCGTGCCAGCACTGGCCCTGTGTGGGCACAGAGTCCCTGGCAGCCCCTCTGTTCCCACACTCCCGCTTTCCTCCAGCTGCAAACCCCACACTGGGAACAGGGAAACCAGCCACAACCCCGAGCACAACCCCTCAGCGTCTGGGTAAACTGGAGCCCAACCCACCACCCTGAAAAGCTGCACTTCCCCACGTCTTTTAAAAGTGTTTTTGGGTGGGATTTCTGCAGAGGTTTTGTCACAGCAGTCGGGTTCGAGCTGCTTTTCCTCCTCTCTCTCTGTGTTTGCATTTCTCCTCAATTGCACCACAACAGATGCCACTTTTTCTCCCAGGAGTGGGAAGAAAACCAGAAGGGTCCTAAATGTTTTCGAGCACAATGGTGCACACGAGCTGCCAAACAAAAACCCCCAGAAGATGATAATATTTATTTTTTTTTACCATCAAAGCCTGCAGGAGCAGCGTGAAAGGGAAGCACTGCCTGAAGAAATTCCTGCTGCTGTCCCACCTGAACCTCCCCTGGCACAGCCTGAGGCCGTTTCCTCTTGTCCTGCCGCTGGAAAACCTGGGCTGAAGAGGAATTGCCAAAACTCTGGGTTCATTAGAGAGATCTTGCCATTTCCACATTTTTCCTGGGCGTTCTTCTTTCACTGTGTGTGTGTTGGAAATAAGTGAGATATGATTTATATCGGCTATGTATCCATATGTACGTATAAATTATATACCTAGCTATATAAAATATGTATATATAGGCATGTTTTTATGTTATATTTATTATTTTGTATTTGTTTCTATGTATAATTTTGTGCTCCTCTTAACACGCTGTACACCTTATGAAGTGTATGTGCTAGTGGGAAGTTCCCGCTATTGTAGCCGGGAGCGGTGGCCCGGGGGGTGCCGGTGGAGCCGCTACGTCCCCGTACCGCCGATCCCGGCCTCTCCCGGCCCTTCCCGGCCGGCGCTGCCCCGCATCCAGGGGCGGAACCTTCGCGCGGGCCGCCGCCGCCCGGAACCTTTGGGCGGGGCGGCGAGCGCCGCACGGACGGCGGAAGCGCCGGACGCGCCGCCGCCGGGCCCTCGGTGCTGCCGCCGGCTCCGGCCCCGCCGCTCCCTCCCGCTCCTCCTCCTCCTCCTCGCCTTCCTCCTCCTCCTGCTGCCGCGGGTCCCGCCCCGTGTCCCGGAGAGCCGCCGCACGGTGAGTGACCCGGCGGGGCAGCGGCGGAGCGGCCGCGCCGCAGCTGCCGGGCGGCGGGAAGGTCACGGGCGGCGCGGCCCG